>NC_052475.1:1445549-1551794 GCF_009730915.1 Dioscorea cayenensis subsp. rotundata
ACATAATTAAAATGAGTTCAAAATCAAAATCTAGATTAAAATTAAAATATTGATATAGTGTTTCAAGCATGTCATTGTGAACATAAATGTAATGCATTTTACATTCTAACTAATCACTAAGGTGTACTCATAGATGTAAACACAATAAAATACCTTAATCAATAGACTCAAATGAAAATGATGCAAGATAAAAGCAACAGAGGTAGCTCTTAAAAAGAAAAAAAAAATGATAGTTTAAATCTAAAAGGGAAATTTTACTCACATAATTAAATTCCAACTCACTTTAAAGTAGAAAAAGCAGATACTATACAGCATAGACGCACACAAAAATAAAATGGGGAGAAAGGTAAATTACACTAGATAAAGGTATAAAATATGATTGTCATCCTCTAAGTTACTAAGATTACTTCTCTAGGTTATCACCAAATTGCACATGTCCTAAAAGCATTTCCTCGATTTTGGTAGATTGTAACATGCAATCATACCCTTGTATTTCAACTACTGATTTACTTAAACTTATTATAGAGAATATATGCAAAAGATGTACAATTCATGTCTAACACAACATAAGAAACTCTTTGCAACTAAAATACCCGAAACAAGAAATTTATAAACTTGCTAATTAGATTAATGTATAAAGATGAAATAAGTGTCATGGTATGCTTAGGTGCACAACCTTTTAATATCAATTGCAAGAGTTGTAGCTCTTTTCTCAAGAGCATATCTAGAGATTCACAACAAATGACTAAATATTCTGAAGGATAAAGACAAATTAAAAGAACCCTACTTTATCAATTAAAGAAAAAGGTCCGCAACTATAAATTTTGCTTAAGCATGCGACATGGCCACTTCTAGATCATTTGATTTCAGCCCTTTCTTTTGAATCTAAAATCTAAGAAATTCTCCATAAATAAAAGTATAACTACAATCACAAGTCCATTGTAGAATCGATGGCTATACTGCATATTAAATTATTAACATCAAATCTAACCAAAAAAAAATCCAACAAAATCTTTTTTTCTCAGAAGTAAAAGATGCATGCTGTGAAAGCTACATCTTAAGAGGGTAGAACAAAGCAAAAGCATATTAATGGTAGTAAAATCTATGAATTTTGTGAATTTTGTGTTTAACATGGAGAAATAATGGAATCTACATTCTTAACATAAAGTCAAGATGATACTAAGAACTATGTAATAAGGACCATAACAAAATATCATGAAAACAAAATGTTTATGAGCCAGTTAAAGCAATGTTAAGAAAAAAAAAAGGAGAAAAAAATGCAGCCAAAGCAATCCACAAATTGTGAATAGTTATAATTGAACATATTGCTTTCATTATGCAACTAATAGACACATGAAATTCAATTGAATCATATTAGGCAAGATATGCTGTTTAATTCAAGAAAAAAAAGCATTATGTGATTGATATACAATGTCTCAAATAGAAAAAGTTAAGACCATGCTATTCGATATATCTGCCAAATCATAGGTAAATTTAATCACCATTAATGAGCAGAACATTTTTTATGATATTTAGAAGCTGGGCTAAAAGCAGTAATTCAACCACAAAAAACTGCAAATGTTTCAAAAATAAAAGAAAAGGATGTATAAGTTGTAAATCCATACAAGCATTTCAACATGCAAGATTTCATATTAGAGATTAGATTCACATTTTATAACAATTTTTGGTGGTTAGTTGACGTTTCCGAGAGAAACATTTTAACTTCGATGTAAGTAATGCAGGAGCTATCTAAAATTCATTTAACAAAGCACTCAATCAGTCACTTCATCCACATCCACTCAAAGAAAACTGATGTGGCAAAACCATAGATAGAATTCATGCTACAAAGAATAAGAGCAGCACCATGTTCAAATGTAAAGCATTAAATGAAGCATAAGTGCCTGCACCAAAGGAATTTTTCCTTGAATCAACATAGAATAGAAGTGTTAAATTTTCCTTGCTATTTGCTGCAATAAATAGCAATCATGAATTAAAACATGAAGAACAGTATTTTGAAGAACTAACAGTCATGCCATTATTGTCATAAAGCATACCAAATTCATGCCTTGGGACGAATCATTTAAGAGAGAATCAACAAAGCAATAAGACCAAGTCCACAATAAATGGTAGGTTCATAGCTAGCTAATTAAGCAAAATGAAGTTTTGCCAGACCATTTCAATGGTCATGTCATTAATGTCAGAAAGCATAACAAAATCATAGACAACTGAACTGTTTAAGTGAAAAAAATCAACAAAGCAATATACAACATGTCCACAATTGATGGCAGGTTTAAAGCTACCTAATTAAGCAAAATGAAGTTTTAGAAGAACAAAACAATGATCTTGCCATTATGACTCATGCCTTAGGAAGAATCAGTGAAGAGAAGGAAAATTCAACAAAGCAATATAGGATAAGCTTAAAACAGATGGCAGGTTTGAAGCAACCTAACTAAGCAAAATGATCTTTGAGAAGACTGTATGCTTCAAACCAACATACTTGAGGATTAATCTATAACATTCCCATGCAGAGTAAAATTCAGAAAACAAGTGTAAACTGTGAAGTTGCACAGATTTCGAAACACCCTTTTAGCTTTAAGTATAGGACAGCCAGAAGTTGAGCATGCAAAAAGATAGTCAGGTTGGCCAGATTTTGTAGGCAACAAAGCAACCACTAGTTTCAAGCTAGGAAGTGGTTGCATGTAGCAAACAGAGGGGGAAGCTCAAAAACCCAAAAACCAAAACAAAAACAAAAACAAAAATTAAAAACAAGAAGAAGTAAAACCCTGTAAGGCTGAATGGAAATCAATTTTCTTTAATGATA
Organism: Dioscorea cayenensis subsp. rotundata; assembly: GCF_009730915.1. Taxonomy (NCBI): domain Eukaryota; kingdom Viridiplantae; phylum Streptophyta; class Magnoliopsida; order Dioscoreales; family Dioscoreaceae; genus Dioscorea; species Dioscorea cayenensis. Next base: position 1,448,371 of record NC_052475.1, read on the forward strand.
AACTTGTGACAAAACATAAAAATGAAAAAATTGAAAAGGCAAGTGTATGAAGTCTTTGAAACAAGACGGACAACAAAACCGAGATGCAGTGCTCAATTAAATGTTCGTTTGCTTCTTTAATACCAAATCTTCTCATCCTTCGATGTATCAGTCCTAGGAAATGGAGCGTTAGCACAAACACATGCAAGTAGACATAATGATACTTTTACAACTCAATCGATTGGGAGGAAATATGCTCACCAAAGAATCGTACCACTAATAACAATAGAGGCATGCCCTAGCCCTTTGGATATAACATAGTTCACTTTCATCTAAATATGTCTCCAGACCTTTAGCTGAATCCTTGCATAAGGAATGTATGAACTCTAAGATAGAAGATTTTCTCAAGATCAGATATAGAACTATACTTGGGGTGGGGTACAGGACATTTAGAAAGAAACTGCTTTGAACAAAGAAAAATTAGTTCAGCACCTTTAACTCTCGATCATGCGTGCTCAACCAGAAAGAGAACAAAAATTCTGGTAATGTGACATGAATATCCATAGCACTACATCCAAGATATGGCGCATCTTAAATTCAGAGGCACATGAGTCCATGAGCTTTGCATGAAATTTTCACCTAATCCACGAACAAATTCAACAAGATTAGATACAACAAAAACCTTGTCACCAACAACAGAAAGGCAGATGCTCCAAAATCAAATAAATAGAGAGAGAGAGAGAGAGAAAATATACATCACGACATCGATTCACGCATTACATTTTACGGTGGCATTTGAAAACAGTGGCAGCCAGACTAAAATCTTGAAAACAAAAACTTACAAAGATGGAACATCATTAAAAATACGTACGTTAAGTTCTACACATGTTGAGCAACAACAATGGCTCCTATTTGCACCTAATTGTAAAAAAAGAACATAACTACGTAAAAAAAAAATAGTAGAACAACCAAAGGGCAAAACAATTGTTCAATAGGACGATTAATAAAATCTAATAGGAAGGGAAGGCACTTATTAAAGAATATGAACAGAGAAAAATCAAGAGGTACAATACAAGACGCATGAAATTAGCGAAAAATCAAATTACAAGTAGTCTTAAAAGCGACATCGACTGCAGATCTGATCAAGCGCGACGATGTCGAATAGGATAACCATAACACATATAAACATATAACAAAATAAAAAAAACTCCTCATCAATGATCCAGTTATCAACAAAAATAGGGGCAGCAATTTGATTGAAAACCGGTGACGAGAAAAAAGAAAAAAATCCGGTTACCACATGTTGCACCCATTGAAGATAGCAAACCACATGAGCCATTAAATAGGGCTTACCAAATTGTCATTAGAATAGCAATGACTTGTTCAGGATCAAACATAAAATACAAACACATTTCTAAACATCTTAGACAGTTCAGCAGACATAGAATTGAAGTGTGACACAGGACAAACTCAAGAATTAAGCCTTCCTTTTACATTTGCACAGCAGGCTTGCAACATGATCATTTTCTAGCAAATCAAATATGCACCATAAAAAACTACAGATACATAATTCATATATTGGAAAAGAATAGATCATAACATCATGGATAAATGCACCAATGAGTAACATCTTGTCACTAAATAGGTGAGGAGCTATACCACAAGGGCCATAAAAGATTATCATGAGAATGCATGGTCTTTGAATCATTCAAAATCCCGTAGACAGACACACACGCTCCAAATTAAAATCAGGAAAATTAAACAATTTTTAGGAATTATACAATCACAAGTATCGACGTAGAAAACCCATGAGTAGCTCAAGTAAGACAGAAATATAATATAAAATATAACAATAACATGCCATGAGCATACCAACATATAAAATGCGTGCAACTAGGAAGTGGTTGAAGTCACAACATCTATTAGGCCAATGAACACAAAGTATTTGCAAGATAGAAGGCTGGTTGAAAGGAACTCAACATAACTATGAATAAACCACTAAAGATCAGCTATCATCTTTAAGAAGCAAAATCATACCAAGCCTTTCATCTTGTGACAGAAAGTCAACTCTTGAACAATCAAATAAGATTAACTGTGTTTCCATTTGCTATAAGAAAGTTCACCAGAAATTTAATTCAAGCATTTCAAGCATATCAAGCAAGCTATGCAGATCAATTCACAAACAAAAAAAAAACAAAGATTAGCTGTAAGTATCATTAAGAAAAAGAACATGGAAATTATTACTTTCAATACAAGACCCAACAACATGTCCATGATTAGGAAATCTATAGGCATAAGGATCAAAATATAAGGACAACTAAAACCTGGTTATCTAGCAAAAACTACATTTGGAGAACTTCACATGGACCTCGAAACCAATGGATTAGCAAACATTTCTCCAGGCATAGGCAATAACTTCGTATAAGAAGGCAAAATGCAGCATTCCTCTAGCATGGGGATAAAAACAAATATATGCATTAACAACCACATAGGACACATAATATATCTCAAACAGAAAAAGTTTAGGCCGTACTAATCTATATATTTGCCAAACCAAAGGAAAATTTAATCTCCATTAATGAGCGGATAAATTTTTTGTGATATTCAGAAGTTTGGCTAAATGCATAAATTCAATCACAAAAAACCGGAAATGCATCAAATTAAAAGAAAAGGACGTATAAGTTGCAAAGGCGGTACAAGCATTTCAACATGCAGTATTTCATATTAGACACTATATTCACATTTTATAACAATTTTTGGTTGAAAGTTGACCTTCCCAAGAGACGCATACTAATTTCCAAGCAAGTCATGTGGGAGCTAACTAAAGATAAGACAACAAAGCACTTAGTCAGTCACTTACCACATCCTCTCAAAGAAAACCAGATGTGGCAAAACAATATACATAATTCATACCTCAAAGTATAAAGGCATTGCAGAATGTTTCAACGAAAAGGACTAAAAGCGAAGCACAAATTCCTCCAGCAATAACATTTTCCTTGAAATCCACCTAGAATAGAAGATAAGTGTTAAATATTGGCTGCACTATCAGAAAATATGAGATCTAGGGGCGCTGAAATCCCTAACTAATTCCAAAGCCAGGAAAAGAATGGCACCAGGAGGAGCATGAAGACATTGCAGCAAATTATAATCGTGATATATTCAAATGTAGGTAAATGCATTGTAAGAAAAAGTTGTGGTGTCATCATTGTCATAAAGCATAAAAAAAACGTCTTGCATTAGGAAAAATCATTTAAGTGAGAAAAATCAGCAAAGCAATATAGGAGAACATATGGAAAGTTTAACACTATCAAATTAAGCAAAATAATTTTTAGAAGAGCATATACTTGTATCTAAAATTCACATGTTTAGTAAAATTGAGAGCACAAGTACACATAGTCAAGCAGCACAGTTTTAGGAGTCACCTTCAGCTTTAACTAGCATAGAACATATGGATGTTGAGCAAGAAAAGAGATATTCAGATTAGCCACGTTATATAGACAACAAAACAAGAAAGAGTTTCTAACTATGAAAACGTTTAAAGTGGTAATACAAGGAGAAACAGATGGTGAAAACTCAAAAAAAAAAAAAGAGGAGTAAAGTGGCAACCATTGGTTTGTAGAAAAAGATAGTCAACAGGCAGTATTTTTATCAACTATACAAGGAATGAAGACAAGTAAATTCTGCCACCTAAGAAAAGAAAAAATAACCAATATGAAATCTCACCAATAAAATGAACCTTTCATAAGTCTATCCTTTTACACGAGTCCCAACATAATCTTCAAATCGCTTCCTTTGGTAAAAACCCCAAGTGAAAACCCTGCAAGCTTGAATGAAAATAAATTTTATCCAACAACAACCTCATGAGAACCATAAAATAGAGAATTGAAAGGACAAGCATAAGAAGTATTTGAAACAAGGCCAAATAAAATGTTTAGTTTCAAGCACAATTAGACCTCATTGCTACCCAAATTCCCAATCTTTTCATTCTTCAATATATCATAGAGCATTAGCACAAAGACAAGCAAGAAGACATAATGATTACTTTTGCAACAAAATCGATTGGAAAGATACTTAAATTTAAGCCAAAAGAGGGTTCTAAATGAAAGGGAAATTATGTAACATAACTATTTAACCACACATGGCTTCAACTAACAGGATGAATGCCACTATTGATTATATAACTCTCTATAGATGAAAAAATTTATTGGAAGTACTGGTTGCTTCATGAGAGTATGTTTTCTTTTAAAAATAATTTCTGAAAGAATTAACCAAAAGCTGGGCTGCCAAAGAACACATTGTTGTCCAATGTATATCACGCTGAATTAAGAAGATAAAAAACATCATATAATCGCATTTCCAACAAAGCATACCAGGCTCTACACATATCCCAATTTACCCTCTTCACACCCATCAAGCTTTCTTTTTTAACCCAAAGTTGACTAAGCAGCAGTGTCGCTCATGCTGCATGTTTACTTCTTTCATAACATCTGGGGAACTCTCAAAACTCATCCTGCAAACAACAAGGGTTTCAAAAAAATTAAGGGAGAAAGAACACTAAATAAGCTACACATATCACAAATATACTAATTCAAAAAGGGTGTGCACTTTAATTCCATTTGATAGACAGCTATATTGGCACAAGTGACAAGTTGATGCTTATGCCAATGACTTCATGCAGAAAACTAGGTAGAAATAAAAATAAAAAAATTAGTTAAATGAACTCATTATCCTCTTTTGAAATGTTCAATATGTAATACCTCAAGCCGGTTAGGGTTAACTGAATGTTAAACAGACTTTCAATGGATATATCACACGCTCCTCAACATTTCAGAGAAATTTATGAGTATTCTTGTCAACCTACCAGCTCGACCTATAACAGGAAATCCAATATAAAAAGGGGACGGCCATAAACTTCACTGCGGTGTAAGTCTCATGCCTTTGCCCTTGAGCATATTAACACAATCCTTGAGCTTTCGTACAACCTTCACCTCATTCCTGAACAAATTCAAGAGATTAAATATATATAGAGAGCAGGATGCAAAAAAATCAAATATATATAGCGAGAGAGAAACAGAGAAATAATTGCTTGTGTGCAAGGCGTCTAAATTTCCTACATGACTTCAACTATCTATCAAGTAAATGCCATGTTTGATCTGACAACACAATAAAATGGTCAACAATTCCCTTCAATCCAAATTTGTTCAAGATAAAAGAGAAAAGAAAAAAAAGAATAAGGAACTATTATATTCAAGAGAACCGCGACGCATCTCAACAGCCTTGATCTTACCAGTGTTTCAACAAAGAATTACCCTCCAACCAGTTACTCGCAATCCTTTTGCCCTCCATGGACACGATTGACACAAAAACAGATGTAAAGCATTAAAAGGCATTAAAATATTTAAAAAACAACAACAACAACAACAACAACAACAAAGAAATCAAAGGATACAAGTCAACTTTCAACTGAACTTCAGATTGTCGAATATAGAAGAAAAAGACAAGGTGAACATACGAAAATGTCAAATGACAGTCAACTTTCAACTGAACCTACAAGTCCACAAACATTACAAATTATTGGGAAAACCTTCACCTCATCCCTGAGCATATTAACACAACCCCTGAGCTTTCCTGAAATCTTCCCCTCATCTCTGAACATATTCAAGAGATTAGAATATATATAGAGAGCTGGATGCTCAAAAATCAAATATATATATATATATATATATATAGAGAGAGAGAGAGAGAGAGAGAGAGAGAGAAACAGAGGTAATTGCTTGTGTGTGAGGCGTCCAAATTTCCTACATGCCTTCAGTTATTTGTTAAATAAAAGCCATGTTTGATCTGATAAAACAACAAAATGGTAAGCAATTCCCTTCAATCCAAATATCTTCAACACAAAACAGAAAAAAAAAGTAAAAAATTCGAGAGAACCGCGATGCATTTCAACAGCCTTGATCTGAGAAGTATTTCAACAAAGAATCACTCTCCAACCAGCTACTCGCAAGCCTCTCCAACCTCCGATTGACACAAAAACATATGATAAAGCATTAAAAGGCATAAAAAAACCCAACAAAGACAACAACAACAACAACAAAGAAATCAAAGGGTATGGAGAGAAGCAATACATCTCTGGAGCGACAAAGAATCACCCTCAATTCAAACCAGCAATTCGCAAGAATCTCGCCATCCACGGACACCATTGACACAAAAAAACGATGAAAAGCATCAAAGCACATCAAAACCCCAAAAAAACAAAAGAAATCGAAGGCCATGGAGGGAAGCAATACTTCTCTGGAGCTGGCCATGGATCATCGATCGAGCACAGGCTATGGAGAAAAGCAATACATCACTGGATCTGGCCATGGATCATCGATCGAGCTCCCGCGATGACGACATTGGAGGTAAGGGTTTCAGAGAGAAGCGAGAGAGATGAGAGCGGGAAGAGAAACTTGGGAAGAAGAAGCGTCGGGGGTCTGGTTAAATAAAAGCTAGCCTAGCGGATCCGGGTATAATTATTCATAAGATTTGAAATGGATCCGAAATCCGATTGCCAGCTGCTAAGAGAATGAGGTATTATGTATGGAAAGTGATAACGGTTATAAATATTTAAATATGGAAATTTATGGAGAGCTAACGGATCCGGACCATCAGATTTGAATTGGTTTAACGGATCCGAAATTCGATTGCTTTGCTGCCCGAAACAGGGTTAACGGTTATATACGTGTACATAATATATATATATATATATGGAAAATGGATCTGGGTTCGTAATAATTGAAGATCCGAAAACCATAATGCGAAAGAGATATTAATAAATGGAAAACGGATCCGGGTTCTGAGTAATGAAAATCTGAAAAACAACATACGCAAGAGATATTAATAATTGTTAAATATTATATATATATATGGAAACAAATCTTGGTTTTTAATAGAAGATCTAAGAACACATCATGCTTAAAAGATATATTAATAATAGTCACATATATATATATATATATGTGTGTGTGTGTGAAAACGGATCCAGGTTTTTAACAATGGAAATTTGAAAGAAACATAGAGATAAATAACAAAAATAAATAAATATATAACAAGATCTAGCTATCTATATCTATATATATATATATATATTAAAAGCAGAGGAATTAAAAGCTTCACATTAAATATAGAAAATAATCATTTATTAAATATAGTGAGAGTCATCATTTATCTCAGTATTCAACCATCTAACAAATTTTGACCAAAATAAGTAAGTTTTGGGCTTATATATAAGCACACATCATATACAAATATTTGTAGATTTAAATATATATATATATATATTGCTAGTTGTGTCTATTTTTTTTTCATTATGTTCAGGATACCCACTAAAAATATTCTCAGTTGACATATTCCCCTATGTATATCGATAATGATATTTGTGGGGATGAAAACTTTTATATGTAGGGTACTTATTTGTATTTGACATTCTATTAGTGATTCTGACTAATTATCATGAAATTAGTTAATATAAATTTACTTTGTGATCTCAAAATATCAAACTTTCAACTAGTCATTGTCGAGAACATTCGTGGAGTCATAGTCTTGATATAAATCCAAGCAAAAGTTATTTGAGTACATCATATTTGTTTTCATTTTTGTTTTTTTTATTTTTATTTTTTTATTTCCTTTTAATACGCATGCTTGATTGATGTTAATCTCTTTTTTTCTTTTTTCTTTGCCACGTTTAAGCATCTTGTTTTTGTTTGGCTTTAATATATATATATATATATATATACACCAAAATTCAAATGTTAATGAATTTTTAAAATATATAAAATAAATCAATGACCTCAAGATCCCACTCATTTAAAAGGGTTCCTGAAGATGACAATGACCAATAAATACATGTTCAATATTTTGTCTTCTTCGCTGTATGAAAATTAATAAAGGGAATTGCTTGTTTGAGAGATCTTGTATTTTCACTGTCATATGTAGAAATTATCAACGTCGTGACGGATCTTAGGCTCTTAGCAGAGTACAAACTCATTCACATGAGCAACAACACCGAAATGAACATTAATTGTTTTAGATTTTAATTAACCAAGTTTATATAGTTAATGGAACTCCACATTAATTGCTAGTTAATTCTCAAAACTGCCAAAACACAAATCTTCATTAATGGAACTCCACGGGGTTTTATTCGCTGCAAAAGGGGTTTAAGACAAGATGATCCTCTTTCACCCCTTCTCTTTGCTTTGGCAGCCGATACCTTCAGTGCTATGTTTAATCATGCTATTAATTCCAAAGCATTAATTGGAGTTCAACTTGATCACTCAAACAGAATCTGTCATTTACAATACGCAGATGATCTAATTATTTTCTCTGCTGGGGGCATGAAGATCTTAAAATCATTAAATTAATTCTTTATCTCTTTGAAGGTTGCTCTGGCCTTTCAATTAATTACTCGAAAAGTTGTCTATACTCCACTAATTATGGTTACCAACCACTCTCCTCCTCTGCAAGGATTCTTAATTGCAAAAGAGATTGTCTCCCCATTAAATACCTTGGAGTTCCCCTTTCTTGTAGACGACCTAGACGCTAAGACTGGACAAAGTTAATTGAATCTATTCGATCAAGACTCACATCCTGGAAAACAATCTACCTTTCACTGGGGGTCGTCTAACCCTTATCAATTCCGCGTTATCTTTCCTCCCAGTCTACTGGATGTCAGTATTCAAACTGCTAACCTGGGTCATTCACGAGATTGATAAGATTAGTTGAGACTTTCTATAGAAAGGTCCTAATCTCGGTTCTAAGAGAATTAGATTGGTTATATGGAAAAGGATCTGTCGCCCACGCAGCATGGGTAGTTGGGGAATCCTTGATATCCAGGAATTCAACAAAGCTTTACTTGGAAAATGGTGGTGGAAATTCACCGTCACACAGGATTCTTGTTGGACCAAGATCATCAACGCCAACTACGCTATTAGAGTCTCCGGGTATTTTATTTCAAAACCCACCAAGAAATAAATCTTTCTTTTGGGCGGGTATTAATACCATCTTCCTTCATTCCGTTCTTGCATCACCAAATTAATTGGAAATGGTGACAGATATTCTATTCCGGAAGGTATTAATTTTCAAGAGGATTCCTACACCTGGTCTCTTGAAAAAAATGGAACCTTCTCTGTTAAATCATTCTACAATTTCTCTCCGTAGCCAACTTTATTCCCAATTTTAGAAAACTAAATCTCTTGGTAAAATCACTTTATTCTGTTGGCTCGTCAGAGAAAACAAAATTCTTACACTTGATAACCTATACAAAAAAGGTTGCAATCCAAATGCCACTGGCACATGTTTTCTATGTCATAATAATTTGGAAACAGTGGATCATCTTTTCCTTGATTGTATTCTTTCAGAGCTTATTTGGTCCTTCTTCAGACAAATCCTTCATCTAGAATCCCTTCCATCATCTGGACCAATTTGATCCCCTCCTTGAACTCTTCTTACAGGAACCTTTGGGATCTCTATTCTAGAGCCATCTTATGGAATATTTGGTTGGAACGTAACAATCGTATTTTCAACCAAAACTATTATCCTATTTTTTCAATTCTTTATAAGATTGCTAATATGCTTCTTTCTTGGATCTCTACAGATTCGGTATCTCATCAGCAGGATTCCTCAAATGCTACACAAAGGATCAAGAGATCCCTCACCTTTCTGAGCTCTAGATTCACAGGTGTTATCGGCGATTTGGCGTCCACCACTGATTAGGAGTAGTTTGCTTCACTCGTTGCTGGGCAGGCCTGTGTCCTCTGATGGTTGACTTCGCTGGTTCAGCTTGTTATCTTTTTCTTCTGTTTTTTGTCTGAGTCTTTCTCTTGTCCGGTTTACTGTTCACCTCATCTCTAGTGAGGATTTCAGTTTTAATTATTATTGTTTTTTTGTTTAGTGTCTCTGCTTAGTTCTCCTATGTACACATTATTTTTTTAATAAATTTGTGGTTTATCCATTTTATTTTAAAAAAAAATTATATAGTTAACAAATGGAATAAAATGATTGGAAGTTGATCATAAACACTATTAAAAATATCACCCTGATGAGTTCTCATTCATCCTTTTAAATAAAGCACCAACAAACAAACCAACCAACCGTTAGGCTCCAAACCACATCATCAACAACACCACCCAAAAATAATAATAATAAAAATAAAATTAAAGCCTAAATACAGCATGTAAAACCAATGATCCAACTCAGAACTCTCCCTCCCTTTCCTTCTTCTCTTTTCCCTCTAACACCTCTCCTTTCATTCCCTTCCAAACCATTGCTATCATCATCATAAAAAATAATAACATAATTAAATATATATAATCAAATATACAAAGAAGAAGGAGGTGAAGAAGAAGAAGAAGAAGAAGAAGAAGAAATGGACCGGAGTTGCTCCTGTGGCTTGTCATGGGCTGACCAATGGGATTACAACACGCCGGACCCTCCGCCACCGCCGCCGGAGAATGAGAAGAAAGGCAAGGATGGTTCTAAAGCTCCACATGCTAGGCTTAAGAAATGGATTAAAGAGCTTTGCCAGAAGAAGCCTCATAAATAATAAGCTATTTTTTTTTTCTTATTGATTATGTCTTTATATTTATATTTATATTTATATGATGTTCTTTGTGTATGAATGTGTGGTGTTTGTTCTCTGTGTGTTTTAAAGTCATGTAGTTTTAATAATGTAATGAGTCATATATGATCTTCATTGTTTTGTCAAAGTGTTTGAAGGAAAACTCTGATGAATTAATGTTTGTGTTTATTTGCAAATGGTTTTAATGTTTTTTCTATGTTTTTTTTTAAATTGATTTTAGGGGAATATTTGAGGTAATAGAAAGAAGATTAGAAGGGGAGTTTGATTTGTTGTTTTATTTTTTTTAATTATATATTTTTTAATTTTTTTGAATGAACTTGGGTAACCAAATTGAAGAACTTCTTTCATTATTAATTTCAAATATTATTATGTTATATATATATATATATAGCTCTTATGGCTATCATGGTTTTTTAAGCTGTAACTTATAAATGATTAGTTATAGGAGAAATAGTTTCAGAAAAAGGATTTTAATGTTATTTTTTTACTTTGATTTTTATCAGTATATGTTATTGTTCTATTATATCATACAAGTTTTTCAACTTACATATACCAATATAACATATATATATATATATATATATATATATATATATTTGTATTTCTAAAATTAAGAATTTTAAAATCAATCAAATTGAATTAAATTAAATTAATGTTAGCTATTAAAAGTAGCGTGTCTAAATTTCTAATAATAGATTCTCACTGAATTAAATAAATATTAATTTAAATTTGGATTTTTTTTTATATATTCTATTGTTTTTAGATTTGATTAAGCTCATTTCTAAAACTATAGAATAAATACTTAGCTGAATAAAGCTTTCAAGAAATTAACATAAATAAAAAGTTAGTGTATTGCTTTGTTGCTCCATGCTGCATTAAATTGCAATATACCAAGTCACAAGAAAACAGCAATAAGAAGTATTTATATAATCTCTATTCAATGAATTTTTGGAATATATATTTATTGGCAAATAAAAATTTTATCTATATTAAATTCATATTGGATAAAATAATTTTTAAACATTTTGAAATCTAGATGGGGTTGTATTTGATAATTTTAACATTTTTATTAATTTTACGTTTAGGGGCTATTGGGACATTTTATGATCAAAAATTTATTACACAATAAATAACATTGGGTAAATTTTTTAGTTGGTCACTAAACTTTGGCTAATTTTTATTTTAATCATTGAACTTTAATTTGCATCAATTTGATCACTCAATATTAATTTAATTTCACTAATTAGTAAATCAAAGGATTTCGGCCGCCAAATGAACGACATAGCTCTTTTTCGATGACATGGATACCTCCAATAGACTTAATAATGTGTTATAGGAAAAACTAATGTAGAATTTCCAACAGCTATGTAATCAATTGGGGGTTAAAATTCTTGATTTATTGTCTGATAAAATCAAAATTTAGTGACATAGTAAAAAATTTACCCAAATAACATTCACAAACTACATTGGATACAATAATTATCGGCATAGTTTAACAAAAATTAAAATATTCCCATTATTAATAATTCATCTGATTAATATGCTGATGCAACAAATGCATCAAAAGATATCTGAATCAACAAAAATAAATTAAACCAAAATCGCACATGTACCAGAGTCAGAAGATGGAAAAAAAAACAATAATAATAATAAATAAATAAGTCTGAATATTCAATTCTCAACCGTGCGTATATCCATTAAAAAAAAACTGGCTGTATTTGTAAAAAACAAATAAATAAACCACAATATGAGCATGAAGTAGAGTTAAAAAGTATGAGCATGACAATGTTACGATTATGCCATTAGAAGTGTAATTATTTACATGAAATGAGGCTGTTGCTTGGATTTACCATCTGTTTCACTTGCAAAATATGTATATACATATATACATACTGAAAACAAAGAAACAACTGCACCAGATCATACCACAGCCACCACAAAAACACAATCACTTCACTTCTTTGTTGCTGAAAACAATTTGTGAAGGAAAAACCTCAGTAAATCTTCACGGAGCCATGACCAGAGTCGTCGGAGCAGGCCTAGATAGCTCTGTTGCTCAAAACAGAACATGAAGAACTCATGGTAAAACCTGATAAAGTTGCCTCGAGCAGTGTCGTCGTAGAAGCAGCCCTGGATAGCTTTAGTCTTCGGATTTGACAGACCTGCAAGTAAAGTTTAAGAACATCATAATTTAAAATATGTAAAGCATAGAAATTCCAGAGAAAAATGTTCTGCCGGAGATAAGTGAATAACAAGCTTTCAAACCTCATCAGTATATTAGTAATCAAACCCAGGTTGCAGGGAAAGATGGGTCAAGCAGTAAGGTCTGTTTCTTTATTCACATAAGCTGTGAATGTAATCAGGTTGAAGGCCATATTTCTGCCGAGTAGCAGAAACAACAATGAATGAGCTTCGCATCTTTTAGCATTTCAGTTCCAATTTTTGGTCCCATTTTTTTCCTTTTTTGGTGAGCCAACAAACACCAAGATTAGCTATCATCTTAAGAAAGATCTCATTGAAGAGAAAGGTAGAAGAGGGATCCTGCAGTGGCTATTAAAGAAGCTGTTTCAAGCCTATAAAAAGATAACATCGATGTGGATCTGATCTTTAGCCTCCCTCAATACACTTGAACTGGTGACACCATGTCTGCTTCAGAAGATGCTTCCTGGAGCTAACTTCCTTCATTGGTTGTCACCAGGTTCTGAGGTGGGTCTTTCCAACAGCCTGAACAAAGATTTTCAAGACAAAATGTTTCCTCATATTCGCAATTCTTGATACACCTCCCACACTCAATGCACCTTGCTATACAAACATCACATGCCCTGCATTGTTCAGGGCCTTTATCTCGGCAGGTCTCTGCAGGGCAGTCATAGACGAGTTTCAATTTCTGACATTCTGGACATAATTCAATATCCAGAACACTTTCATCATCAAAAGCCAGAGAGTAGATGCCACAGTGGTAAAAACGTGGCTTGCGAGCATGCAACTGTTCTTGTTCATCAGCTCCCAATAATGACTTCAGCTCATCATAATTATCAGGAGTTACACTAAAAAGCCTCCCAAGCCTTAAGTGTGTGATCCCCGGGTTGGCCCAGGATTTTACAGCCTTTAGATTGTTGATGAGGCCTTCAACAGTTAACCTCACACATCCAGGAATGCTAAGCTGCATGCAAAGAAGGTACATTGTTGTAAACAGTTCTACTTCAAAAGCAGTAAAGAAGGTAAACGAGAAATCTATTAGAGAAATATCAACACCAAATGGAACTATGAGTTGGCCCTCTTCCTATGGAACTCAAAATCCATGTGATAAAGCACTTCATCCTATGCTAGATGCCTTGCAACAATCACTCTTCTCCTATAGAACTCAAAATCCATGTGACAAAGCACTTCATCATATGCTAGATGCCTTGCAACAATCACTCTTCTCTTCCATCTTTAGTTTTATTCTATTCTTAACATCTAAACACCATAGACTTGGGAGTTAAACTCTTGTAAGCAAGCAAGCATCCATGATGTAGTACATTAGCAGAACCAGACCCATAACATGGCATCTCAAATATTATGCTAACTATTCATTGACCAAGATGAATGAGCGGCAGTTGCCATGAAGCATGTCTCGTTCAATATATAATTTGCATTGCATTTGGATAAAGAAAGGTCCTTTGATATCTGAAATACCAGAACAACAGACACCAAACATCTTTTGCTTGGGAATAACAAAGCCTAAAGTATTAGAATCTAACTGCAAACTACAACGTAAGAATTTTGTTATAATCTCTTAATCATATATTTCCAAAAAATCACGAAAAGTAAAGCAAGCAATAATATTCAATAAAATAGAGTAGATCATGCAAAAATCCAACATTCATATCAGAAAATCATGTGTTTGCAAATTAAAAATTTATTTGACTTCAATGGACTACAAAATTAGAAGGTAACCTGCCAAGCAATGATTGAACATATACAATTACACAGAAAACTTAGTATTTCAAGAACTATCAAAAGAAAATCTTCTCTATGACCAAACAATTCATGCCTAAAGGACAACCTTGAAGGAGACAAAAAATACCACATGTTCCCACACTTATATATTTCTAATTCAGTAATGCAAGAGATATAAAAATATAAATAAAAAACACAGAATGATGAGACCACAAAAAACAACAAAGATCAAATATTCAAGAACATAGATTATCAATTCAAACAAAAATTAAATCTTGATGAGATTATACAATTCAACAGCAACAAAGGAGCATCCAAAGCCTACCTTTTTTAGCCTGGGGTTGCTCTCCAGCACACGCTTCAACCCATCATCCGTTATTCTTGAGCATCCCACCAAGCTCAAGCAATGCAGACTCCCCTGAGCTCGCTGTGTCAACCGCAGGAGATCTCCATCTCCAATCCTCTGACTCAATGGCGAGTCTATGTGGATGCACCTCCACAACAAAGCATCACTCTGAACAGCATTCTTCAGAGACCTACATACCATCTCAACAGAGAGAAGATCCCTAACACCTAAATAACCCAACGAGTACACCAACCCCTCATGAGGACCCTCCTCTCCTCCCTCACTTCCATTCCCACAACCCTCCCCAACCCTACCAGAACCCGAACACTCCCCACCAACAACACCACCAAAGCTCAACCCATACTCACGGCAATCAAAACCCGACACCAAAAACTCATCACCAGCATCAAAATCACCAGAACTCACAGCATGATCTCCAACCCAACTCGCCAGCGCTGCCGTAAAAGTTTCACTAAAATCCATCCCAAAAGGATCAGAAGGCAACAAATCAACAGGATCACAACAACCCCGATCCCCACCTCGTCCTCTCTCCCCTCCATAATCAAACTCCCAATTCGACAAACACGACATGTTCCACCCCAATCCAACCCCAATCCCCCACCTCCCCCACCAATCCAATCCCAAAAAACAAAAACACAAAACACCTAACTTTTCACAACCAAAAACCCATAAATCAAGCTCAAATTCAGCACAGATAAAGCTCTAGACAGAGAAATCAACCCTAATCCTCGGCGACCACGAAGGAGATGATCTCGAGCCTCTTGGAGAGAGAGAGAGAGGAAGAGAAGAGGAAACAAGAGAAGAAGGGGTGAAGAAAAAGACGAAGAGAAGGGGGTGAACTAGAATTAGATAAAAATAGGAGGGGGTTTGCAAAAAAAGAGGCAAGAATACGAGACGGTTGGGTTTGCCACGTGGCGAGAAGAGAGACCGAGTCTGAATTCGCGAGACCGATTAGTGGCCCCCGAGACGCACCGAACCGCTTATTGCTCTCTTATTTGTGGGCCTTTTCTTATCAACACTTTCCTTCATTACCGCCCCTGGATTACATCATTATTTCACTTAATTTTTTTTATTAATCATTAATTATTTAATAAAAAAAAATATTTTATAATTTTATAATCAAAATAAATATATATATAGGATTTAAAACATCTGTGTACTTACACAGATGATTGTTTAGTATAAATATTTATTTACAATCGTTGGATGATGATCTAAGTTGATAGGGATACCGTGCAAATTTATTATGTGTAATTACTGAATAATATTGTTTGGCACTATTTATAAATAAATTGTAAATTTGAAATTCGCTGATGATGGATCATTAGATATAAAAAAAAGTTATTGGTTGTATTCCAAATAAGCAATTGGATTTGTGTCATATTAATTTGAAATTATATATTAAAAAGTAAAATATTATTTTTCAAGTAAAGATTCCATTTTAAAAAGAAATATATTTTAATAATTAATTTTAAAAAATATTGATATTAATAGTTATTTTTACTACTTAGATTAAAATTTAAAGCCACAGAAAATATTGGTTTTTATTATTTAAAATAAAATCAAATAGTATGGACAAAGGTTTGGTAGAATCTTATCCAAATGGACCAAAATATTGGTTTTGTAACTTTGTTGAGATTGATATCCTAACTAAAAACGCATCACATGCTAATAAATTCATTGTTTATCACTTTCAATACTATTAATTGTCATCAAAGTGATATTTATTTCTTTTAATATTTGAGGTGGGTATAAAGTATAGGAAAGAATTTTCTATACATTACATATACGAATTATGTACTATTTTATATGTATATATATATATATATGAAAAAAATAAATGAACTCATTCAAAAGAGTGCATATCGGAGTTTTTTCCCTGTGTTTATGTACTTTTGGCTTCAGTTTTTTTTTATATATTTTTTTTACCATTTTTATTTGATGTTTTGTTTTCCAATCGTTTATTTGTTGTTTTCGTTTGTTATTATAACTGTTGTGGGATGTTTTTTTTTTTAATAAATTATAATTTATTTACTTTATCAAAAAAGAAAGTTAGCTTCAATTATTTGTGTCATTCACAATAGCTGTCATAAATTAATCAAATCCTCTGCTTCACAGAGAAGTTCAACTTTGGTGAGTCTTTTTAGATAAAACTAAATTTAAATTTAAATACTTAAAAAAAAGATTAATTAACATTTATCATACCAAAGAATATTCTAAGATGATATTTACCTCATGTATAATCTATATATATATATATATACACACACCATTATGGTTATTTCATTGGAACCATTCTACTTCATATGAATTAGTGATTTATTTATAAATTTGATTAGTGGTAGTTTGAAAATTTTTAAAAAAATTTATTATTGAATACTGTATCACAATTCTTTAATACCTAAAGAGTCTAGTTTAGTGCTATTGGCTCTACTGCCAAAGACTTAATTTACAGATATTTATTGCCCATATTTAAAATGTAATAGACGTAATTCTTTTGTAGCTCTTTTGAAAAGACTAGTCTATAAAAAACGATAATATAATTATTATCAACTATTGGATTTGAATCCAACAACTTAGACCATCTATTAGTACGATGAGTCACTGTTTTTTGTTATTATTGTTTGTTATTTCTCTTCACCTTTGTTTATATCTTTCTTTTATTTTTTATTTTTTATTTTTATTTGGAACATTCTAAGAATTTGCCTTGTACATAACTTATTGTCATATATACACACACATACCATGGGGCATTTTCAATTAAAATAGTCTCCTATTTTATTTTGTGATTGTTCTAATAATGGTGTATTCTAATAAAATATTAAAAAGACAATATATATATATCCATAATGTTCAGCCGTGTGGGTGATAGTTTCTCCTTAACCATTGCACTACGGTTTGGTTAAAAAAAGAGTCTAATAATTGGGCAAGTACCCACTTAGGTTGTGTCAGTTGATGTTTATTATTTAGTTGATTTGGCCCTTTGTACATCCTTTGGCCATATCAAGCAAATTAGAACCTCTTAATTAAGATGTTAATAATAATTAAGGACTAAATGGTCTTTGTTTGAAATTAATCTTAAAAAATAAAGAGGTAGAAGATAGCTGGAATTTAGTCAGACATCTAAGTCTCTGACAGTGAATTGTAAACTTCTCATGAGTCATGACCTTGATGTTCTTTTGATAATATAAAATTGGCCGTTTGTAATAGTCATGCATGAGGTGACATGACAAGACAAGACAATGAATGTGGTTGTCACCTAAAAAACATACTTAATTATTTAATTTGGTACGTATATTTATGCCCCTTCTCAACAACTTCTAAGAATCTTTGCATGCCTTTCTTTACGAGGGATGCTTGACATTATATGCTCATAGTGTGTTTTTACACTAGAAACAGATTAGATATAGCCTAAGTGTAAAAACATTGTGAAAATTGGTATAATAATACAATGATATCAAAGATAAAAATTACTAAGAAGAAAATAAAATCAAACACATGTTGAACCGGCAACCAGTTAAAAAACAGCTACAGACAAGAGGGGCATCTATGATTATAGAGAAGATGTCCCTAATGTCAAGGGATGCTCATAGTTTTTTTTTTTCACACATTTTTTTTTTTTTTACACAGTTGATAAGTGATAAAGTAAAAAAATAAACTGATAACTTGACTGATTTTTTTAGAGATAAATTTTCATTATATAATTTTAGAGAAAAAAAATGAGAGATATTTTTCACATAGAACTTCCACAAAAGACTGAAAAAGTATATTGTCATTTGAGAAGTTCAAACAAGTACTTGTTGTTACTAGTGGGCTAGCTCACATTTCTTGTGTGCTTAGTTTTTAAAAACTAATAATTAAAATTAAAATAAATTATATAATAAATATATAAACGTGAGTTTGAGAGGTAGGAAGGATTTGGCATCAGTGTTGAACTGAGTTTAAAGTTCTTAAAGCTGTGTACATAGTGCAGATAGCATAGAGACGACCACAATTTTGGGCTAATTCACTAGTTTTAGTTACTCTAGCGAATTTTATTCTTTCTTTGAAGAGTTGTTGTTGTTGTAGTATTTATTTATTTATTTTTCATTTGTAGTGAATTTTTTTAAGTTCTCTATTTTTTTAATTGTAATTGTATATGTACCCAGTAATTTAGTTAATATCCATTGTAGTTATTATTTATTTATTTTTTGTTTATCACATTTATTTTTTATAGTCAAATGTATTTTTACCATTTTGATCCAATGATTTATCTATTTTTTTTGAGAAAAGATTATATAATAGCAGATTTTTCAATTTTATTAATTTAAACATATATTTTTAGATTTATCCGACAACAAACCAAACTCTACAGAGTATTGCAGTCCATGCACCATATAAAATTTATTTCTATTTTCTCAAAGCATTTTATCAATACTTAGACATTTTAAAAAATAAATATTAATAATTTTGTGCTTTAGAAGGTGCATATCAAAATAAATATAGAAGCACCAAATCTAATTGGAAAAATTGAATAATTGACCCTAATTACATGGATAAATTTATAATCTCTCTCTCTCTCTCTCTTCATTTTTAATATATATATATATATATATATATATTTGCATGTAGCTTGCAATATCAACTCTCATCACAAATAATTCTTAATAGTCTCATATTACTAATAAGAGAATCTTTCAAGAAATATTCTTTTGATTTTATACTAATTTAAAAATTATAATCATTTTAAAATATAGACATTAATTAACCTAAATAGTAAATAATCATATTATTATTAATTATTAAAAAATAACAAAAAATAATTCTTTTTTTTCAATAATAATAATAATAATTATTATAATAATTATAATTATTATTATTATTCGGCTTCGGTTTTCTATATAAACCCCCTCCATTCTATCACTCGCTCAGCGCATCTCTTCTCGTTTCATCGATCTCGCTTCTCTTTCGCCGCGGTTCATTCTCTCAGATCTCAATGGGTGAAGCTCTCTCTCCTCTGATCATCCTCTCGTTTCGTTTTCGTGTTCCATTTAATTGATTTTTTCTTTTTTCCTTGCAGGAAAGATCAAGATCGGCATCAATGGTGCGTGTGGATTATATTTATGTTGGTTTTTGCGGTTTTTATAGTGTTTTTTGGATTGATCTGAGTGTTTTTTGGTGGTTGTTTAGGATTTGGAAGGATCGGGCGATTGGTGGCGAGGGTGGCGCTCCAGAGCGAGGATGTGGACCTTGTGGCCGTCAATGATCCCTTCATCACCACTGATTACATGGTATATATATATAGATCGGATCGCTACTTTGATTCATCATTCATAAACATGTTTTTTTTTCCTCTTTTTTTTTTAAAAAAAATCTGGATCTTTTATTAATTTGTTTTCTTTCTTTAGATCATTTGCTTTGGATTCTTTTCGCATTTTTAACTTTGGTGTGTATGCTGGAGTTTTATATTGATAACGGGCAAGGATTGAATGGAAAATGACTTTTTTTTTTTTGGCTAAGTGAATGAGCCATTTGTTTGTGATGATGAATCAGTTGATCAGTTGCCCACCTTGATCCTTCCTTGTTTACCATTATATGTGAAAGGACCTGATAATTCGTTTTACAATATGTTACATGTTTTACTTAAAGGCCAATGGACTCTGCTTCATCTAAATTTCTGAGTTTGACTTGCTATTTCATCAACCCATCTTAATTTCTTTTTTATTATTTATTTGTTTTGTTTGAATTGTTGAAAAGAAGAAAAAAAATCAAAATTTGTGGTCAGGATAAATAAAAGTACACAATGACTTATATTAAATGTTAAATATGTATGTAACTTATGAATGTTGTGTTTTTCAGACCTACATGTTTAAATACGATAGTGTGCATGGCCAATGGAAGCATCATGAGATCAAAATGAAGGATTCAAAGACCCTTGTCTTTGGTGAGAAGGAGGTCACTGTGTTTGGTGTTAGGTTCGGTGTTTTACTCTGCCTTTTTCATGTTGTGTCAATACTCAATAGTGTGTTATTTTGTTCTTTCTTTTGTTGCGTCTTTTGGAATGAAAGGACTGATTGCGGATGGTTTTTGAAGGAACCCTGAGGAGATTCCTTGGGGCGAAGCTGGTGCGGATTATGTTGTGGAGTCCACTGGTGTTTTCACAGACAAGGACAAGGCTGCAGCACATCTGAAGGTAGCCTCTTTTTTGTTGACTATTCTTCTTTGAAAACTTGTTGTGCTTGTATGACTGTTTGGCTGTTTTACTAATTTTAAACTTGGAAGACCCTGACCCAATCAATTACCTGGCTTAGGAGAGTTCAAAGCTTAAGCTTGTACATCTGATCTCTCTCTCTCTCTCTCTCTCTCTCTCTTTGTGGAAAAAATAAAAATGTGTTGTTGAATATTAAGACAAATTCAGGGCCGTCATAGAGTCATATTGTTGCTTTAATTTGGATTCCTTTTAACCTTGACTGCACTAACTTACAGACGGTCAATCCTATAGTTTCTTCCACAATGGATGATTCTGCTCTTTTATCTTCTAATTGTGATTATCCATTTGGACTCGTTTTCGTGATTTCAGGGTGGTGCGAAGAAGGTTATTATCTCTGCTCCTAGCAAGGATGCTCCTATGTTTGTGATTGGTGTGAATGAGCACGAGTACAAGGCAGACATCAATATTGTTTCTAATGCTAGCTGTACCACTAACTGCCTTGCGCCCCTTGCAAAGGTTGTATGCTTGTTGTATTCTTTTCATTTCTCTTAGGCTAGCTTAAATATGGTTCTATATAATGACTGCCTTTTTCTTTTCCCTCAATTGTTGCAGGTCATTCATGATAGATTTGGCATTGTTGAGGGTTTGATGACCACAGTGCACTCAATTACTGGTGAAGATTTACTGAAAAAATTGAAGTCGCCCCCTCAATTTCTTTAATATAATATTTTCGCAAAGGTGGTCTATTTATCTGATTGTCGTTGTTATTTCAGCCACACAAAAAACTGTTGATGGGCCATCTGCCAAGGACTGGAGAGGTGGGAGAGCTGCTAGTTTTAACATCATCCCTAGCAGCACTGGTGCTGCAAAAGTATTTAACTCATCCCAAGCATTTTTCTTTTTCGTTCTTCCTAGCTATTTCAGGTTTCTTTTGGCAAGAATAGATAGTTCTTTGTGTTACATTTTTTATGGCCTCAAAGTGGCTATTAAGTATAATTGGTTGTGGCGGTGGATTACATAGCAGTTAGATTGTCAACTTGGTGTATTTGTTACATTTCAATCCTATCTGTTTGATGTTTTCAATGTCTTCATATGCAATGGACGTATAACCATAACCTAGTTTTAATGGCCACTGACTAACTGTCCTCCCTCAAGGCATTTGCATGGCCACTGACCTACTGAAACATTTAGTTTCGTTACATTCTCTTGTCATTACCAATGCAGTGGTAATAGTTTTTACAGGTTTTTATTCATATCAAAACTAAATGTTTTGTGACAACATTCCAGGCTGTTGGTAAGGTGCTCCCTGCCTTGAATGGAAAATTAACAGGAATGGCATTCCGAGTTCCAACTGTAGATGTATCAGTAGTGGATCTCACAGCAAGGCTTGAGAAGCCAGCTACATATGATGAAGTCAAGGCTGCAATTAAGTAAGTGAATGCACAAGACAGCATCCAGCCAGACTCCTAAATTTAAGAGGACTGCATGTATATATGCTCCAACAATTCTCAGTACATTGGGTGGCAATTATCGGCAATGATACTGTTCTTGTTGTTTGGCAGGGAAGAATCTGAGGGGAAGATGAAAGGTATATTGGGTTATGTTGATGAGGACTTGGTTTCTACTGATTTCGTCGGTGATAGCAGGTGATTTGCTCTTCTGATAGTTCAATGGATAATCAGTTACCTTATCTGCTGTTTTTCGTCGAAAATTTCCCTCACTTACCATGCAATGCAGGTCAAGCATCTTTGATGCTAAGGCTGGAATTGCCTTGAATGAAAACTTCATCAAATTTGTCTCATGGTATGACAATGAATGGGGTTACAGGTATGTATTGTAATTCTGCATATCCATTTGACAATTTGCTTTTGAACTTTGATATTAATTTTTTTTTTTTTTTGCAGCAACCGTGTGGTTGATCTGGTTCGTCACATGGACAAGACCAAATAAATTGGTTTTTATTTCACAATTGTAGCTGTTTTAGTCTGCTATTTATGAGGAATAAGTAACAATGTTCAGCATTAGATAATTCTTTATCTGTTTTGCTGAATATAAACCTTAATTCTTTTTCCATCTTAATAAATAATGATGCTTCTTCTTGTTTACTGAGTAATGCATATTGTCGGTATATTTTTCCTGGATAACGAGACAAAATGGTCTCAACTATTTTTTTATTTTTATTTTTTTAATAATAAATAAATCATAATCGTTTTAAAAAGCTGAAAGCTTTCAATTTAATATATATATATATATATTTATGAAGCGTAACAATAGCATGACAATCTTCACTCGATCGATATGGGATTAAATTGTAAACCCGTATTCAGAATTGGGAACTTTTGGTACTACTACATTTAAAACTCTTACAATATTTTTAAGTATAATTAAGTCTTTGTAATTACATTTGCCCATCTACACAAGGGACTAAAATGACCTAATTCGGCTAAATATAATGACTTAATTATATCTAAAAATATTACAGCAATTAAACCCAAGAATAATTATTTTAAATTTTAAATAAATTATTTATTTATTATTTTATTCAGAAACAATAAATATATTTAAAAATTCAGAGCGCGAGATGCAGCAACTCATCGTGAAGGTGAAGCGCGCATCCCATTCGCTCCATCCAACGCGCGTTCATCCTCTTCTTTCTCTTCTCTTCTCTTCTCAATCTCTCCAAACCCTAAACCAAACCCAAGACCTTCTTCCCTTCATCCATGGAAACCACCAAGCTTCCGACGACGCTCGCCGAATCCGCAACACTATCAAGAGCGCTCAATCACGCACCGTCGACAACATCGTCCTTTCCCTCCAATCCGACCCCTCTTGCTCCACCATCAACCTCAGCACAACCCTCGTCGACGCTTTGATTCACGGATTCGGAGACGATTGGAAGTCCGCTCTGGGGTTCTTCACCTGGGCGGCGACTCGTCCAGGCTTCTCGCACTCCCAATTCGCTTGCGATAAGATCGTCGACATGCTTGGGAGATCGAGACAGTTCAATCGAATGTGGGATTTCTCGCACGAGATCCGTGCTAGAGGATCATTCACTCTCGGCACTGTGGCCAAGATCATGAGAAGGCTTGTGGGAGCTGGGCGCTGGAGGGATGCAGTCAAGGTGTTCGACGATTTGCCTTCACTGGGATTTGAGCAGGATGTGGATTCTATGAACCTTTTGCTTGACGCTCTATGCAAAGATGGTAAGGTTGAGGTTGCAAGAGAAGTGTTTGCAGTGCTGAAATCTAGTATTTTTCCCAATGCTCACACTTTCAACATCATTGTTCATGGTTGGTGTTGTTTGAAGAGATTGGATGAAGCCAAATGGACTTTGAAAGAGTTTGAAGGCTATGGATTTCAACCATCTGTAATCACATACTCTACATTGATCAAAGCTTATTGCGGTAGATTAAATTTCGATCGTGTTTATGAGTTGCTTGATGAAATGGAGTCAACCGGATGCCCGCCGAATGTTGTTAGTTATACGATTATCATGAAGTCAATAGCTCGATCGAGTAGGCTTGAAGAGGCGGCGAAGATTTTTGAGAGAATGAGGAGCTCCGGGTGTAAACCGGATACGTATTTCTACAACTGTTTGATTAATACTCTAGGTAAGGCAGGGCAAGTGCAAGATGCTATTCGGGTGTTTGAGATCGAAATGCCGGCCGATGGGGTTGTCCGGAGTGTATCGACTTATAATACGATGATCTCTGTGCTTTGTCAGCATGATCAGGAACGAGATGCTCTCAAAGTGTTGAAAGAGATGGAGAATTCTTCGTCTTCTTGTTCGTATTCATTGAAGCCTGATCTTCAAACATTTACACCTTTGCTCAAAATGTGTTTTAAGACAACAGTGAAAGAAGAGCTGCTTAGTGATCTTTTGAATGAGATTGTGAATAAGAATCAATTGAGTTTAGATGTTTCAACATATTCACTACTGATTCATGGACTATGTAAAGAAGGGAAGATTGAATGGGCTTGCAATCTCTTTGAAGAGATGATTGGTTTTGATATATCACCTAGATTTGAGACATGTAGACTACTTCTAGATGAAGCTGGACAGAGAGGTTTGTATGACATTGCAGAAAGGATTAAGAGTTTGTTGACGAAAATTGAAGGTCTTATTAGATGAGTAGTTTAAACTTTAGTTGTTACTATTTGCCAGTGTTCTTTAGTGACTTATATTGTTGTATTGTTGTAGGACTTCAACACAGTTTTGGTTAAATTGAGTTAAAACTACATCGGAGATCTCAAAATCTCACTTATAGGACTGTAAAATTAGACAATTTTTGTGTGTATGTATATATATATATATATGTTTTTTTTTTTTGGGGGGGAACCCACTAGAAACCCCAGGAATGTGCACAAGCTTTGGTGGAACAAGTGGGGACGAGGCCGCGCTCACATGGGCGCTGGAACCACTCGTACACAATCACTATTCACAACTCTCAGAAATATGCCCTCAGCCGAGAATCGAACTCTCATCACTTGGTGAGAGCTCTATATGTTACAAAGAAAATGTATATATATATATATATGTTGACAACAATTCACTTTTATCTGTAAATTTATGTAAATCAAAACAAAGAAAATGTTGAGACCGCATGCAAAATTAATATTACAAGATTCCATCAAGTATTTTCGAAGGTTTGTTTTTCACTTCTAAATTTGTCTGTCTTTACGACATAAAATATAATTGTAATGATTTTTATGTTTGTTAAATTTTTATTATACATTTTGTCTTCCCACATCTAATAGAATAATTAATATTTCATTATTTTTTTATTTAAATTTTATTCAAACCTGAATTGAGTAGAAGAGTTGGAATCTTAATTTGTCAACAGTTCTCTTAAAAAACCTATATATCCACAATTCTCTTAAAAAAAAAAGCAGCTGTATAATAAGTGGCTTATTCCAACAAAAATCCATCACCAACAAACGCATGCAGACCAGCCAAGCCTTAAAAAAATTGCACTTATTGCAATAATAACAGCAACACATCTACATCAAAAGTTCAAAACCACTACGCATATCTTAGCACACAACACCAGCAAAAGAGAATTCACCTAACTATGCCTTCTAACTAGTTCTCATCACAAAACTTCAATAATAATTGGGCAACAAAGTGAAGAGGTATTCAACAAGTTCTGTACAGGTTCTGAAGCCCCAAAAAACGAAAAAAAAAAAAACCAATAGAAGAGATGTCAAGCTTGATCATTCTCTCATTTGCTATCTGTGAAATCAGCATCAATTACATCTCCACCATCAGTTCCCTTGTCTGAAGATCCAGCAGGTCCAGCATCAGCACCTGGTGCAGGGCCAGCTCCTGGGCTGCCGCCTGGCTGATTGTAGAGTGATTGGCCAATCTGCATCACCTCCTGGTTCAAAGCAGCCATAGCGTCCTTAATTCCTTGTGTTGATCCACCAGAAATGGCATCTTTTAGTTCGCTTAACTTTGCCTCGACCTTCTCTTTGACAGCTGCAGGTACTTTGTCACCTAACTCCTTCAATTGTTTTTCAGTTTGATAGACGACGGAATCAGCCTGATTCTTGGTGTCTATCGCATCTCTCTTCTCCTTGTCCTCCTTTGCAAACCTTTCAGCTTCCTTCACCATCCGATCAACCTAAAACATTCAACATGAGGGGGTTAAAACTACAACTTCAGCTGGGTAATTTGTAAATCTGGCTGACACATAAAGTGTTGCATTACCTCATCGTTGGGTAAGGTGCTTGCTCCGGTGATGGTGATGTCTTGTTTCTTTCCTGTGCCCTTGTCCACAGCTGTGACTGAGAGAATACCATTGGCATCAATGTCAAACTTGACTTCAATCTGTGGAACACCACGCGGTGCTGGAGGAATTCCGTCAAGGCGGAAACTTCCAAGTGATTTATTGTCTCTTACAAATTCTCTTTCACCCTGGAGAACATTAATTTCAACACTTGTCTGTCCATCTGCAGCTGTCGAGAAGACCTCAGACTTGGAGGTAGGCAATGTTGTGTTCCTAGGTATAATCTTTGTCATCACTCCACCTAGGGTCTCCAACCCAAGAGAGAGTGGCGTAACATCCAAAAGAACAATATCACTGACATCTCCAGACAAGACTCCAGCCTGAAATAGGAAATGCCAATAAATTTCAATATAATAAAAGTAGAAATCAACTCATTCCAAGCAGACTAACAAATCAATTGTTTTTTCACATGGGCAATAAAACCAAGAAAGAATAGTAACATTTGCAAAGACTCAAGTAACAACAAACTAAAAAAACAATTAGCCGTGGAGTAAATAATGAATATAAGAATTAAAATGGACCAACCTGAACTGCAGCTCCAAGAGCAACCACTTCATCAGGGTTGACAGTAACATTGGGGTCCTTTCCAGTCATCTTCTTCACGAGTTCTTGAACAGCTGGAATTCGTGTAGATCCTCCCACAAGAATCACCTCATCCAGATCAGTAAATGATAGTTTTGCATCTCTCAATGCATTCTCTACAGGAGTTTTAAGCCTAAATAGAAACAATACAAACTATCAGAAAGCTTAATCTTGAACAAAATCAGAAAGCTTAATAAGAAGAAATAAGTTTATCCATATGCATAACTCATACAAAATTTGCATGGGAGGAACAATATAACGAACAACTAAATGACGAACCATCAAAAAGCAATGATGTTTCTGGAGAGCAGACGAGCAACTAATCAAGACCAAAGAAAAAAAATTAGAGAAAATCCCACGCATCTGATCATCAGCTAGCACCAAAGCCCAACCATCCCAAACTTCACAGAAAGTAAAAACCCCTTAAATTTAGTAAAGTAGTGGGACACCATATGACACTAACAATGTGCCTTGAGTTGCATATAGAACACTGATGTTGATGATATATATGAATTAACAATTTCAAATCATGAGCCTCTACCTCTCAAACTGATAAAGGTTTGCAACCTCAAATAACTTGCATAAGAACAAAAGAAAGACATCCAAAATGTGAAGAAGGCATCTGATTGGAAGCTATTATGAAATATTGATTAATACATACAGTAATGAATCTCAGCTTTTTGAGCCATTCAGTTCATATGACTGAAGTCATATGATAAGATCAGAACCTCACCTGTCAAGAAGATCTGAGCACAACTCCTCAAATTTGGCTCTTGTTATAGTTGTCTCTATATGCTTGGGACCGTCAGCTGTCGCTGTAATGAATGGCAAACTACCAAAAAGGAAAGAAGACAATAGAGGTAAGAGGAAGGAACTCAAAAGGCTTTGAGGAAGAAATAATCAAGAAAAACATAAAACAACACCTACCTAATGTTTGTTTGGGTTAATGATGATAGTTCCATCTTAGCCTTCTCTGCTGTTTCAGTGAGTCGTTGAAGGGCTTGTTTATCCTTCAGTAGATCAATGCCTTCGTCTCTTTTGAAGTTTGCCGCCAGCCAATCGACAACTCTCTGTTTGTCAAATAGTGGAAATGAAAAACAATGGCTTAAGATGGTATAAACATGTCTTGAGATGACCAATAGATGCCCCCAATAAGAAGAGTGCAAGAGTTTCAGAGTAAAGAGTCATAAAAGAGGTAGAAGTAGACCTAAAAGAGTGTTTAGTACAAACTTTTCGTAATGGTATGTCTATTTTTTGTTTATCTAAATTCCTTTAGCTTTTGATAGACCAACATGGAACGGAAAGATTCATGTAGCCAAACCCAAATAATTGGGACTCACGGCTTTTGTTGTTGGTGGTCGTTGATATATGTTTGGTGTAAGTAAAAACTTCAGCCTATAGGAAGTTATGAATGCAAGATATATGGAATTTAAAAATAAATAAATAAATAAATAAAATAAAAAGCAGGAACCTTGTGGGTGGCACATTTCAATGAGTCATTGTACCAGTAAGCCATCAAAACACGAGTCTTCAATATCACAAAATAAATACATATGTATGCACATGCATAAAAACGACTGCATGCCATCTTGACTAAGTTAATAAGCATTAAAATGGAAAACATATAGTCACACAACAGAAAACGTTTTTGTAAAGACTGTAAAATGATATCAAATCAACTTCATGTTGCAGTATTTCAATATCAAACTATATCATTCAGCCAGTTCTTACCATGCATGCATTTAGTAAATATCACATTTTTTTTCTACTGCATGGACTCTTAACAGCCTTCCAAGTAACACATGCACTATCACTGCAAACTAATATTCATGAAATTGCTAAACAATTAACGTAAACAATTACCTTATCAAAGTCATCCCCTCCAAGATGAGTGTCTCCAGAAGTTGAAAGCACCTCAAAAACTCCATCTCCAACCTCGAGAACTGCAGCAAATTATTAGAAAAATATTACTCAAAAGAATGTTGCAATTATTATTAGGCTTGCTAATTCAGCCAACAGAATAATATTTCAGTTGGATGGTCAACATTAGACCTGGACAGGACATCTATGAACAAATATAATAAGAGATAATGCCAAAAATCTATCTAACTATTTGATGCCATAGATTTGAGGGTTAATACTTTATCAAATACACACATGCAGCAAGCAAAAAAAAAAAAATGCTTAATTAATAATACTGTTAAAGATAGCCTCAACTTCTAACTAATCATTTCGATTACTGTTGAAGAAGTTGATAGTGTTATAATGCATAAAAGATCAACAAGAGACAGAGAATAATTCTGGTTCCACTCCAAACCATATATCAACTGAAAGTGCAGTGAAAAACAAGAGCCTATGCAAAAGCATACAATACATGACTTGAATCTGTCAAGAGGAATACGAAAAAATTAACACAGAGGAAACAGCAAGACATTGACTAGTTTTATACCTGAGACATCAAATGTACCACCCCCCAAGTCGAACACCAGAATAGTTTCATTGTTCTTTTTTTCAAATCCATATGCCAGGGAAGCAGCAGTTGGTTCATTAATGATTCGAAGAACCTCTAAACCAGCAATCCGACCAGCATCTTTTGTTGCTGTCCTTTGCGAGTCATTAAAATATGCAGGAACTGTCACTACCGCCTTAGTGACCTTGTCATTTAAAAACTTGGACGCATCATCCACTAGCTTTCTCAATACCTGAAATCCCAAAATAAACATTCAACATTGAACTTAAAAATAGAACATTTAGTATGATAGACCAACAAATCCCCCTTACTTTCATAGTCACTGCATCAAAATCATTGATTGAATAAAAGCAAGACAGAGCCATAGAGATAAATGCATAAACAAACAGAGAATAAACAAAGAGTGCGCATCAAATAGATAAAAAAAGTAAAAAACCTGAGCTGAGATCTCCTCGGCGGCAAACTGCTTCCCAATGGCAGGGCACTCAAGCTTCACATTCCCATTCTCATCCTTAACAACTCTATAAGAAACCTGCTTGGATTCCTCATCGACCTCCGACATCTTCCTCCCGATAAAGCGCTTAACTGAGAAAAACGTATTCTCAGGATTAACCACAGCCTGCCGCTTGGCAATCTGCCCAACGAGCCGATCTCCAGTCTTCGTATAAGCCACAACCGACGGCGTAGTCCGCTGGCCCTCAGCGTTGGTCACAATAGTGGGCTTTCCACCCTCCATCGCAGCAACAGCAGAGTTTGTGGTTCCAAGGTCGATACCAACAACCTTCTCAGCAGCTACCCGGACAGGACCCCGTGTGGCTCGGAGCCGTAGAGGACGTGCTTGGCGTGCGACGAAGCGGCTACGGCAGCCGAAGAAGAGTGAACGAGAGGAAGCTATGCGGGGAGACGAAGTGAAAGCTGAAGGTGAGCCAAGGGAGTGGACATGGCTTGCGGATGAGGTCGCCATTGATAGAATCCCAAACCCTAACCCTAACCCTAACCCTAACGAAAGAGCTTGAGAATTCGCTCGCGTTCGAGAAGATAAGATGAGAAGATCGCCGGAGAAAAAGAGAGGTTTATAGAGAGAAATGGTTGATGTTTTCTCGTGTTTTCCCGTACTCCAGTGCGCCCGTGCGGGTACTAATGAACGGTGATCTTATGCCTCGAGATCTGCACATTTGTAATCTTGAAAAACAATATACGGTGGATGATGAGGATGTATGTGCAGGTAATGCAGGAGAAGTGTGACCGGAGGTGTGGGTTAGGTTCGGACACGTGGAAGCTTCCAGGAAGTTCTGGTGAGGCATGCGGAGCCTTCCCGGGCAATCGAGAGGTGTGATTCGCACGTGCGAGGATTGGTACCTACGTGGGACCCACAAGTGGCATTTTGGCTTGTATTTTAAGTTGTGAAAGTTCCGGATTGGTCCAGTAATTATTACAAATTATCGATATTAATCCTTCTAAATTGGACTATGGCTTTCGAAATAAAAATGAATTTGTTTTACATAATTTTTTTTAAAAATAAAATAAGTTAATTTTAAAATCAAAATATATGTTTTCATATAATTTAAAAATCATAAGTGAATGTGTGTTTTTTTTTACAAAAACACTACCTCGCAAGAGGTTATTAAAAAATAAATAAATATAGCAATACATTAACTAGAGATTTATTAATTCAGACATATCATTTATTTATGTAGTACTGATACTATTAAATTAGTTATTTAATTTTCACCATTTAAATAACAATGTATTAGACTTGACAGTAATTTATTTTATTTTTATTTATTGATCTTGAAAATCAACCTATTATAAAATAGTTTTATGAATAACTATATATATGTACATATATTAAAATAAGTGCATAAATTACCTTTTAAATCCTATTTCTAGTTATATTCCATTATGAAAAATTTATTGTTATATTTATTTTCCGTATAGCACTGAATATTTTATACTGCAGGGAAAATTTTTTAAAATCATGAGAAAAATGTTGAAAGATTTGTCCTTTGAGTAAAATTATTGGAGTTTTCTGGGCTTTTTTGATAAAAGTTATGGGTGTGTTTGTAATTTCGCTGTCCCGCTTTCCCGCCAATTCTATCCATCTCTCCCGCTCCAAAAACCCTAATTTCCTCCTTCCCTCCTTCAAGCTTTTCGCACAATCGCCTTCTTCGCCATGGAAGCAGAGATCAAGGCGGAGTTCGAGAGGAACGGGTTCTCGCTCGTCTCCGAAGATGAGATCCTTCACAAATGTGAGACCTTTCCTAACATCTACCTTTTTCACTTTGGATTTCTTTGTTTCTCTGGAGAAGCCTCGGTAATCTCTGTGTTTTGATTCGAATAGGTCTTACTTTTTGCATCAATTTCAAGCTCAGCCCGTCAGATCTCGTTTCCAATTGGGAGATTTATTATCTCAACAGGTGGGATCGCGGTTAGCTTTTGTTTGATTTCCATATCTTCGATTCTTCATATCTCTATGACGCTAAGACATTGGATTCATATTGTGATGGTATTTTAATATTGAAAAGCAATTGTGATGTTTTTCTTATGAAATTTGGAATTTTTGATGCAGAGACCTGAGTTTTTATATGATAGCCAGATGTGTGAAGTCCTTTGGATTGTCACTATAGAATTGGAAATTATAAATAAATATTTTTCTATAAATTATTTTATGAATTATAGAAAAGAAAATCAAATTTAGTTCTGGTGGTGTTGTAGTGTGTGCACTGTGTTGCCCATTCATCCCATAGAAACCAGAATAAATCCTGGAGTGTGCCTGTTACATCTGGCAATATATGTTTTTGAGTAGTTGGCAATGGTATTTATGGGTTAATGGTGTGTTTTATGAATTAATTTCCCTTGTAACCCTTATGTGTGTTGTATGCTTCTTACTAATTTGCCGATAACTTTAAATATTGTACGCATTCTGCAGAGAGCTAACTGGATTGCAGTTAGAAGATTCTTACATGGATGGCTTTTTATCGTACCTTCAAAATGAAGTCAAGGAAAGAACAATCAAAGACGAACCACACTTGCATAGTTATTCCAACAGTGATGTTGGCATGTAAGCACAAAAGATTTATGCAACATAATTTTTTTTCATATATTTTCTAGCATCAGTTGATGTGCATGAATTTGAAAGCTCTTGATCTTTGTGTTAGTTGCCTTATAAGTATTCTAAAGTTCAATTTTTGTAGCCTTCTGAATGATGAGTGTGATGGTATCAAGGAGAGCTTGCTTGACACCCCAGTCGTAGGCAGTCAGTATGAGAGACCATATTTAGACAATGGTGTTGCAGTGACTCCAAAAACAAATGAGAAAGGCTCACGTTTGAAAGATTCAAAGACTGCCTACGATCGGGTTACTCCTTTTGGCCAACGGATGAATAAATTTGTACCCCAGTTCACTTTCAATGATAAAATTATGGATGATGGGATAGGAAGGCAAGAAAATGAAAACACGGAAGATGACTTCATCAAACGAGTTCAGCCTAGTGAAAGTTGTTCTTTGCGAGTTCATTGCTCAAAACCAGAGCCCGGTTGCCGGTTCATGTACGATAGCATTGAAGACAAGGTATGTTAGTTTCACCAGTCATTCAATTCTGCGTTCCAATATCTATGGTACCATCTCTAATATGTTATCCTTTGGAACTTAGTTCATTGCCCTTGAGAACCGCATCAAAAAGCACGCAGATGCTTTTGCTGCGTCCGGTCTTTATGGAGAACCTACTGACGCTACATTGGCTACACAGGTTGAAAACCAATCTCTCATTGCCTGATTCTCAAACTGTGCACTTATCCATTTCTAAAATATGTAACAGTAGCATTTTTTATTTTTAATCTGTTAGATATTGATAGGAAAAGGACCATTTTCTTCAAACATATGCATGTTGTGTTTGTGGTTTTAGTTGCCCAAACAAATAATGACATGATGTAGTTAGCTGATTAAATGACTGTCCCCTTTCAGAAAAATGTGTTTACTGTTGGTATGATTTGCTGTGATGGAGATGGTCATCTGAATGAGAAGTCTGTCGTTTTGCAAGGCAGGTAGAATACTTCTCTACATTTTTCCTTTTCAGGCACATTTTGTGTTTGCATCTCATGATTGGGAAGGAAAATTTTCTTTATTCATTGATTATGGGCGCTTCTTGTAACAGCGCTGCGCATTCTGGAGGGCAGCGAGTGCGCCTTGATCTGCATAATTTGGCACAATTTTCTTTATTTCCTGGACAAGTATGTTTACACCTCAGATAATCCATATCCCATTTGTACAAACATGTTAGCACTTTTGGGCAATTTGAATTTAAGAGAGATCGGATTCCAGGTAGTTGGTGTTGAGGGCTACAATCCCAGTGGACACTGTCTGATCACGTCAAAAGTCGTCGATTCTTTGCCATACATTCCTGAAGGTGATCTTCCTCCTGCTAAGAAGCTAGCCATGGACCAGGACTTTGTTACAAGCTCTCCTTCAGGAACATCAAAAAGACTTTCCTTGGTGTGTCCTGATTATGTCTCATTTCTTCCTTTAATTTTACTAGAAACAACATCCTAATGTTAGACATTTAAGGAATGAAAGCTTTTCACGGAATTACATGCACAGCATCTTATTGGCAGCTAAAATTAAATGGTGATATGATCATATATTTCTGCCATATGATATCCTAGAAATATCATACTTGCTGATCCTCCAAAGGATAAACTAAACCTGTGACTGATACTAATACCTATCAGAATTAGTTCGTCTTAATATTTTCCAGGGAAAGCCACAACAGTCGCTGTGGAATTATTTTTTATATCATTGATTTGTCTTATAGATAGCTTGAGAAATTGTTAAAAACAGGAAATCCACTTGCTTTATAGATTCCACTATTTATGTAAAAATGAACCATATTCTTGCGGCTTCAGTTAATAGAAAAGGAGAAATGTCATAATTTCTTATTATGTTATTCCTACATTTTGATCAGTTTCTTACCATTTGTAGGTTGCTGCAGCTGGCCCATTTACAACAACTGACAATCTGTTGTTTGAACCTCTAACAGAACTGCTTTCATATGCCAGCAGAAAACAGTCTCAATTGCTTTTGCTGGTAGTCTCAAGACAACTCATAATAGACCATAAACTTCAGTAATAACTAAATCAACTTTGTTGTTTTTATCCTTTGTTCTTATTATATAGATGGGGCCATTCCTTGATTCTGAGCATCCTGAGATCAAAAAGGGTACTGTTGACCAAAGTTTTGATGAAATCTTTCACATTGAAGTTCTTAGGAAGGTAAGTCATTTTATCAAGCACAGTGACAACAGGATGGTTTATCAGTGAAACTTATACATACCTTATTTGTTGTTCTCGTAGTTGCAAGACTACATTGAGTTTATGGGTCCTTCTACTCGTGTTATCCTCGTGCCATCAATACGTGATGCCAACCATGGCTTTGTATTTCCTCAGGTCCGAATATTTGTAAAGCTGGCTTCAACTTTCATATTCCAGTCTAATTTAATTGGTAAATGAATAATGTTTATGTAGTGTGTGATGAGGGAAAATTATATCTGAATGTGTATTTCATGAAAGTAAATCATATTCATATTTTACTTTAAAATAGTATAGCCTTAGCTGGGCGCTGCACTGAAAAGACTGAGGTAAGTCACCTATTTCAGACTTAAAACTAAATGCTCTACTGTGACTTACAACCATTATTTACAAACAGCTCCTAAACATCAGCTTCCAATGTAGATTTTATCAATACTGTTTGCTAACCTCTGTCATATTGTTGGTTTTGGCAGCCTGCATTTGACATTCACCTACCAGACAAAATCAGACATCAGGTACTAATATTCTTTTGATCCAGAAATCCTTCAGATCATATTCCCATGCTAACTGGTTTTCTTTGTAAGAAAGCTATGTGCTAGAACTATTAACGTTTAGCTTTTCCTCTCAGATAATTTGTCTTTCCAATCCAAGTCTTGTCAGTGCAAATGAGGTATACAAAACTTCCAGATTATACTTGTGTTTGTTTTGGTTCTTTTAATCTCAAACCCTTTTAAGTTTTTACAAGCTATTCCTAATCCAGTTCATACATGATCTTTTTCCATTAATATTTCAGATTATGCTTGGTTGCTGTACTGTGGACATATTAAAACAGCTTAGCAGCGAGGAAATCTCACGGACTCCAGCTGACGCCACATCTAGAGATCGTATGGGAAGAATTGCAACTCATTTATTGAACCAACGGGGGTATATACACCTCAATTGTTTAAAGTATTTGAATGATCATCAACAGCCATGATTCAGAAATTACTTATATACAGGTACTATCCTTTATATCCGCCCTCTGTGGATACTCCTCTTGACCTTGCACTCACACCAGAAGCCTTGGACATCCCAACCATTCCAGATGTTCTTATACTACCATCAGATCTTGCTCCATTTGTGAAGGTAATAATCACTAGAATAAGTATCCATTATTATTTAAAGGTAATATCTCTGATTCACTGGTGCTTTTGAGCAGTGAAATAATTTGACCGAAATTTGAAAAACTTTCATCATTGTTACCATATCATGTTAATGTTTCATAGGCCAGATGATAAATGTTTCTTATTCTAAAATGCAGGTTCTATCCCTGGGAGAAGGAAATGATGGAGGAGAGCTTGTGAAGTGCTTGTGCATGAATCCTGGCAGATTAGCAAAGGGTGTTGGAGGTGGAACCTTTGTAGAGCTTAAATACCAAGACAATCTTGACAAGTCTAGGGCATCAATCATCAGAATATAGAAACACATGTGGATTAGGGCTTGACCTTGATCTTCTGGAAAGCTATGTTTGACAGAACCCAATGACTGCTTGTCTTGCTTTGTTTGCTGACCATTAATTCATTTAATTTAATATGGTTTGCTGAAACCACAGCATTATGTTCAGGTAGTCTTATCTTGTACTTGATACAAAACCTTTTGAAGTGGTTTTATTTAAGGAATTAATTGATGCAATTTATCAATAAAATTAGGATTTTGCTGAAGTTATATTTTCTGAGTTGAGAGAGATCAGCTACTTCTATTTTTAGATCAATCTGAACTTTATAATTGAGCGAACTTAGCAGCTGGTAATGTGAAATTTCTCATGCAAAGTGAAATGAGTGTACTGCTTATTACTGGAACTGCTTTTCCTTTCTCTGCTAATTAGGCAACAATTTCCATCAGAATAATAATTTCAAATCAAGGTCACAACTTAGAACCTAATTACAAGATTAGAGCACTTAATAGTAAGGAACAATCTGTATGTCAGCATTATTTGTTTAGATTTTCTGACAAATATAAAGCAAAACAATGAAACATAAAGCAGCTGACAGGATTAGATTCTGTACAATCTCACAACAAATGAAATGCCAATCTTCATTAAAAAGAATTATCTTTCCTTCTTTCCATTTGCCAAAAGCTTGATTTTTCTTTACACAAATGACATGCTACCCATTACCGAAAGAACATAAAAAGTACAAGATAAAGTCAAAAGGAACACGGACGACGTTCTCACTCAAATAGAGAAAATAAGTCGAAGAATTTGGTCACAAGCAAATAATTCAATTCAATGGAATCAAATAAAGAGAAGGTGATAACCATGTGAAGCTTCATGAACAGAATTAGCATATATGTATGTATATATGCATTTTGATCTTAACTTTTGAGTATACTGTTTCACATTTATTAAGAGGTAAAACACATGACAAATGACGGTAATCAAATGAAAAATTTGACAGAAACAATCCATATCATATTGGTAGCTGCTATTACATGTTCAGATACCTAACTAACCTTTCAAAGATCATCTAAAAAGCACAAACATTGCTGAAGAAATTTGCTCATGGTTAGTGATAACAAAGTAGCTACCTTTCTTTCTTCTCTGAACTCCCAATTGTCTCCTTATACAACTCAATCCAAAGATTTGAAATCCAAAGAATGCTCACTCCGATAGCAGCACCGACAACAACGATCCATGACACAGACACCCAATTAGGAATTACGTCATTCGCCTGGCCGCTAAGATAATACGCGCTCATCTTGAAAAAGAACAGTGGTCCTGCAATTACCCTCATGAGAGTATACAAGGAGTAGAAAGGAAATGACAAGAGCTTGTCTAGTCTTGCAGCATTAACCGACTCTGTCTTCCGGATCCTGGCAAGAGTCCAAACATTTTGCCAAGGACTAGTGACCTCCGCAAGCACGAGAAGGACAAGCAGTGCGAAAGCACCATGAAGGACAAGGTACCGACAAGTGACAAACACGAAGAGGGTTGCAAGATGGTGGGCAATGAAGAGGTAGTCTCCGGGGATTAGAATGAGGTAGTGAAGGAGATCGACTGTGAAATAAGCAATGCTGTAATCAAGAACTAGGTTATCAAAATTGGTGTTTGGAAATGCAAATCCCCAAGAGGGGTGGGTTAGGATTGCAGAGGTGGCCAAGAAGACGGCCGGAGTGCCATGGAAGAGTGAGATGAAGCAGCTTGATGCTTCCCTCCGTTGATTCATGCTCCAATTGCGGAACACTATGAAGCGACCAATGAGGTATATGAGGCAAAACATCAAAAAGAAAGATGGGAACAGTGAGGAACCAATGGTTAGGGCTTCCATGGTTGAAAAAAAACAAACAAGAAAAAGCGAACTAGGGCTAGAAACTAGGTTTCAATGTCCAGATTGACTGATGAATTAGCAAAATTTCAAGCGGAGCCCTTGTGAGGATTGGAAAGCCTAAAGGTGGGATTTTGAGAGGATTTTTACAGCTATAACAGCATAGAAATGCCAGGAAATGAATCAAAAAATTCGAACTACAACAATAGTAAGGAAAATTATTGAACTAAAATTCAAGCTAAAAATGCACGGGAAATCGAATTCAGAGAATGATCATCAACCTAGAAAAGAACTCACAAGTCACAAACTTTCAATCAAGATCCGGAGAAAAAGAGAATTCAAACCCACGAAATAGAGCTCAAACCTCACAAAACCATAGATCAAGACTCAAGATAAACCTAGGGTTTTGGGAGAAGGGAATGGATCAAAGATCAAGAAGGATCAAGGATACCTCGACGCCGGCGATGAAGGCTCTGTAGAAGCTCGAATCGGGAGCGAAGCACCCCGAGAGGAGGTCAAGAATCCGGCGAGCGGAGGTAAAGGAGCGGTTGGCCTCGTCGAGATGGTGAGAATTCGAAGAGGGTAAGCTTTATAGTTTATATTCAGTGACAAGCTCCCAAAAAGTAGATATTTATACTTGAACGGTATTATGTGACCCATAAGTTAACACACAAAGTATTAAATAATAATAATAAATAAATAAAATAATATATATATATATAATTATAATAAGTAAATATAATAATTATATTTAGGAAAAACATTCCAATAATCTATCACTTTCCTGGGTGTTTGATGGGGAAGGAGTGGGACAAACCTGTTTGTTCTAATTTGTTTTTTCCATTGGTTTCTCATTATTATTTTTATTAATTTATCTAAAACAAATAAAAATTAATTAATTATCTTCAATATTTAAAATTTAAAATTGCTTGCAAATATAAAGGCTAATATTTTATACAAAAAATTTATATTCATCAATTGAAAAATCATTTTGTATCAATAATTTTAATTTAATGAAATTTAAAAAGTGTATAATTTGGGGACAAATTCCTAAAAGCAAGACTTCTCATTTATTCTCAGTACACATCCAAACAAAAGTGAAAATAAACCATAACTCAGAACTATCAAAACACTACCCCAAACATCTCAATTAATTGGGATGTTTTGATAGTTCTGAGTTATGGTTTATATATATATATATATATATATATATATATATATATATATATATATGCATGTATATAATTACTTGCATTAAACATGTATCAATATGACATAAAAATTTATGTAATTTCAAACTAAAAGATTCCAAAGAATGTGTGACTTCAACATTTAGAGACCTAACAACTCTCAAAATCTTAAAAGAGATCTATTTACTCCCAA
The DNA here is from genome assembly GCF_009730915.1 of Dioscorea cayenensis subsp. rotundata. Taxonomy (NCBI): domain Eukaryota; kingdom Viridiplantae; phylum Streptophyta; class Magnoliopsida; order Dioscoreales; family Dioscoreaceae; genus Dioscorea; species Dioscorea cayenensis. The sequence continues at coordinate 1,488,293 of NC_052475.1, forward strand.
AACCCCAGAATGATCTCAAGACTCAGCCATATGACAGTGCCCGTTTCTACTTTTATTTTAGTACCCTTATACTATGTGTTGCCCAGTTCTTGTCCTTTTGTCCTGGTTTTGTAGTTGTTTTATTTTTAAACTTTTTTTAATCTATTTTTTATAATTTTTAAATAAATTTATGATTTATATATTTTATTTTTTAAAAAAAAATCAATTCTGGCATCAATTCCAATTTCATGATTACGGTTCTACTTATACCACGTGGACTTCAGTCAGACTGACAAATGCCAAAACAATACCCTCTTCAAAGATAAGAATGTGCCATGGCAAAAATGAAGTCAATCCTGACGGAACGCCAGAAAGGGATGCAACAAACAGAAGTAATGGTTTTTTTTTTTTAATTTGCATAACGAACAAGCAACGTCCTTCAAAATTACAGGTCATAATTCATTATATCAATTTATGCAAATACATCATTAAATTGAAGGGTGGAAAACATGGAAAACCTCTCAAAAAGAAGCGGCTGAATTGAAGATATTGATGAGTATAAAGAGTAACAAGCAAGCATTTTTTTTTTCTCTTAATGCTTTATTCCCAACCATTTTGACCAAACCATAGTGCTTTCAGAAGAAAATAAATATGCACTTTAACCACAACCCAAGCAACCACCATAACATTATGCCAAGTTAGGTCACCTAACTTGACCTTACTTGGCAACCCATAAATATATAATCCATGAAACAACTAGAAAACAGACAAAAAGAAGCTATCATAAAGCAGTGGAAGAAGAAACCCAACCAAATGACCAACAACCTCAATAAGGTCACCAAACATTCAAGTCTTAGCACAAAAATAAACAAATCTGAGCGCCATGATTCACACTGATAAGCAGAGTGGTTAATAAATTAACACTGGTGCTAAACATAATAAATATGAGATGATACAACATATAAAATTCTGAAAATAGTGCTACCGAAAACATACAAACTCCAAAAACCAAATCTTGCTGCTTCTTTTTTTTTCCGCTTTCTGTTCTTCTGTTTTGCATGTATCATCTTTGTACAATTTGGGGTGCATACACAAACACCAAATGATATCAACAATGAACTACAAACCTCTTTGCACTCCCCCTAAATATAATGGAGTTTTTTTTTGTTGTTCCCTGCCCCTTTGCACCAACTCCCACCTCTTGCATGCTTATATAGAGTTGTACAGAGGAATATCTGCAGGGTGGCTGCCAGTGTTATCATAAATAGATCTTACATGCAGTGTGCACAAGCACCCCTTTTTTTTTTCTTACAAAGGCAAACTCCTTGAGCTTGCAAAATTGAAGGCCAATAAAACCATAGCCAGACAACAAATACGATGATCACGAGAACTCCACCAACAATCATTCTGCAAAAGCAATTCTGTTGCTTTCCAGTCGCATGGCTTGAAAAGCCAAAGCAGACCATGAAAGGCAGAAGCAAAGAGCTCAGGGGGTTCATCTCATCAACCGAAATGAATAAAATATGGAAGTGAAGACAAGATTAATCAATCTCTCCTTCCTCTACATCATGCATGGGAAGTTGGTTTGGTTCACCCTCTTCTTCCTCTTCATCATCCACTTTCATGTATAAACCAAGTTGTTCTAAAGGATTACTTCCCCCAAGTTTGAAACCCCCAATGCCGTCTGGAGAGTGGCATGGAGTGGTTTCATCCACAGAACTTGGAGCAGGTTCTCCTGGCACAGACCTTAACATCTCAAGGTCTTTAAGAATCAAACTGTTTTCATTGATGTCAACAGTTTTTTCCATCTGCATTTGACTCCCCAAAATAGATGTCATCAGAGACTAAAAAAATAAATTAATAATAAAATAAAACCACTGAATATAGTCCCTGAGGATAAAAATTTAAAAACCAAAATGATTACCTTCAGCAAGCGCTGCCGAGCAGCTTCCCTTTCAAGTTCTCTTTTGCGCTTGGCTTCAGCAGCAGCTTCTGCTTCAGCTTGCAGGCGAGCATCCTCTGCAGCTTTGGCTTCTGCTTGCAACCGGGCCTTTTCTGTACTTGTCATTAACAAGCCAATTTTGTTAAAACTACAAATAGAACACCAATTTTACAGTCCACACATGAATGTTTAAAACAAAAAATAATCCAGGACAGACAAACAAAAGATCATAGACAATAGGCTTCAATACCTTCTCTTTGCTGCCGCTCAAGTTCCTCCCTCTCACGCCGCAACTTTTCCGGATCACCCTTTTCACCCTGGCCATAAAAAAAGTTTGAGCCAGGTCAATTCCATGGTAGGAGCACATGAAGAAACACTAGCTATGAAAAATTTTATATTTCACAATTCATCCACTTCCACAACAGACCTGATCAAGTGTCTTCTCACGGGCTTTGAGGATAGTATCAGCAAAGCGACTCCTCAATAAAGCTGCACGATATAGCTTTTCTGGGGAGACCTGCCTCTCAGATGGAGCATTCTCCCCTAAAATTTTCATATGGAAAAGATAAGGCGATCCGTGAGAAGTAAATGCTCAAGACCCGCAGGGTCTGATGGTTTTGCTGCTTGAAATTCATGCTTACCCTCGTTAAGTCCATTAACCTCAACTGATTCATGTGGTTGATTCTCCTCTTCAAATTGATCCAGACCACCAACAGATCCTGTGTTGCATATTATATAAGTGCATTTCTATGCAATAATATTTTAGCAAAATCTGATTTAATTTATACATGAAGCAATTCTTAAAAAAGGTTCAAGGTTTGCAGGAAAATTGTATCACAACTCACTATTAATATCAAGTGGGTTCACAACATCACTCATCTCTTGGTCAGCATTTGAGGTTGGTCCAACATTTGCCTGTGCAATGAGAAGATGAGAAAAATAAAGATAAAAAGCACAAAAAACAGAGAATTGCATGAGAATGTACACATTGCCAAGAGAGCTTTACTAAACCAAAGGAGAAAAAGGTAGCTCAAGTCAAAATACTGCATAGGTAATTCATCTGCAAATCATCCATATCTGAACATAAAATGTACCTTAGCCGTTTTTGGAGGGCTAGTAACTTGAACATCGGATTCACTGCCTGAAGAACTACCCGAGTCTGAATCTGTAAAAACATAAAATAGAAAATAAATTCAGAATATATATTTGCAGAGACCCTAATCCCAGAAATTATGAAAGATACAAATAAATACAAAAACATTTTAATTTATCTTTTAGACATTACGCTCATGAGGAAAACGAATAACATCAGTTTCACAGAATGACACTCCACCTTCAACAAAACAAAATGGAACAAAATGAAATTATTTTAAAAAAAAAGGGGATTCACTTCTCAGTTTTACCTTAAAACCACCTTCACAAATAATTTCAAATCATAGACACAGTCTAAAATTAAAAAAATAGAACAACATCAAAATAATCTAGGTAGTAATTAAGCGTTCAACATAATTCAAGTGGTAAACCATAAGCATCTGTTGCCGTAGAAAACCATAGTCCAACGTTGTTAAGGGCGCAAGGTGCCCAAGGCGCTAGAACCCTTATATCACCCGAGGCACAAGGCGCAAAAAAAACCCGTGCCTGATCAAAATAAGGCGCACAATCCTAAAGAAAATATATATATATATATATAATAGACAAATACAAAATTTAAAGCCTTAAACTCTAATATTAACAAACTTGTCTAAAGTCAAAATTCTATTCCTAAAATCATAAGCAACTAATAATCATCATCATTAATATCAAACTCTAAATTCAAGTTTTCATCTTCTTTTCCTTGTTCAAAATCATAGCCATCTACATCATGCTCTACTTCATTGTCATCTTCCTCTTCAACAGCTGAAAAATTTCTTCCAGCTTTTGATTGCAATCTAATTCGTCTTGATGGTTCTCCAAAACCAATAGCACTTGCCACTACACCCCAAGTTCATCATCTTCAAACAGCAAATCATCTTCTGCTTCATCTAAATTTGCACCCGTAGTGGTTGTTGCTCTCCCTCTTCAAACATAAAAGACTACCAAACTTCTATATTTAATATATTTATTGCTTAGTTATTAGATTTTATTCTTTTAATAGACTTAGAGACTTTTCAAATACTAATGCCTAGTAAAACTGTGGCTCTTTTAAACAATAGAAGATTAACAGTTTTTTCAATCAAGCGCACTTGCGCTTTTTTTCGCCTTGGGCTTCAAGAAAAGCCAAAAAAAAAAATAATAATAATAAATAAATAAAAAAAACTGACTAAAAGTGCCTTGCCTTAGACCCTTAGAGGCGCTAAGGAGATTTAGCGCTGCGCCTAGGCACCCAGGTGCGTGCCTTAACAACAATGCCATAGTCAACAAAGAAAAGCCGCTTTCTGCTCAGACTTGTGCACTAGTTTTTCTATCAGGATTCACACACCTATAATGTTCTATAGCAGTGGGTTCAAGACTGAATCCTTAAGGAACACCAGCTAAAACATTTAAGTGTTAGATACTAGGTTGAACCTTCCACTATATTAGTCAGTCGGTCTAGAATCTTTTTAAGCATTATACTTCATATATTTAAGTAAAAACACATATCATATTCTAACAGGTCAAAGATTATAGAAGCAGGGCACAGATTTGACATGGATAAATATATGAAGCACAGATCACAAAGCTTATATTGAATAGCATTACACAATACTTACATAAACTTTCACATGAGAAACATATGGAAGCAGTGTAATTCCTAAACAGCATAGCAGATCACTTTCCATTCAAGCATTGACCTTAATTACTCAAGGAACATTTCAATTTAAAAAATGCTGCAATGCAGTAAATATTAGCCTACAAGTTGCAGTCTTCCCTGCAAGAACTTGTTCACAGATACATGCACAAAGCCTTTCTTTTTTTTCTGCACTCCCAAATGACTACAAATATTTTTTAATGTGACTGCAATAGAAAATTTAACAAGCTCTCTACACCACTGGTACACTTTAAAATTCATATCTAATACTTTGTTATCAAATCGCTTTATTCCTATTGCCAATAACAATTATATCTGAGCATTGATGGAAAGCTGTTGTATCTCTTATTATAAAAATCAATTTCAGGCATAGCCCAACTTAGTATGTTCATTTTAGAAAAAGGTTCTTCACAATACTAGTTTCATATAGACCGGCCAATTTCATCTCATTGAGTAAAAAATAAAGAAAATGACTTCATTGCACAAAGCACGAATTAAAGAGACTCCTGGCCTTTTTCTCATAACTTCTATTATAATGAGCATGTCAGCATTTAACAGTAAAAAGAACGCAACTAAACACACACAGACCAATGAACAGGCTCCGGTTAAGTTGATCCACGGAGACCTTAATTTTCATGAGATGAAAGAAAAATTTTACAGGTTATACCACTTAGACCATAAGAACCCATGAACCAAGACTACCAATAAATTTAAAACCTCGCCAAGTGAGTACCTTAAGTAACTTGCTTCAAGTCATACTCTGCTTAACAGAACATTAAGACATGTATAACAGCTGGTATGCCACTAGATTTAGTAAGGAACAAGAGGGTTTTTAAACCAAATACCATCCAGTATACGCATTATACTAACCTCTCAACACCTAGCAACTTAAAAAGAAAATCACAAGTCCACTCAAATATTACTAACTGCTCAAGAAAAAAATTGTTTACAATGAACCATATGACAAACATCTCATTAAAAGCTAAATTTAGCAAGAATCAGGTGGATTCCAAATAAAACATAGAAGCATATCTAAAACCCTAACAGCAGAGCATAAACCACTCAAAAGATCTTGATGGTGAAAATAACTAATTGTGCGCTGAGAGGAAGAGGCCCAACATCACACTACACATCGCAGAATTTGGATGTGCTTTCACAGATTCAAACAAGTGAATAAATCTCACTCAAAATGCAGGACAAACACATCCAGAGAGTACAGTGGAAAATAGTACCCAAGAAAAAATGAACTAATTGGGCAATATTATGTGGTGCAAAGGAGATAAAAAAAGAGAGTAGAATGCAGCAAACTAAGAACGAACCACTGGATGAGTCCGAATCAGTGCTTGAACTGCTTGAACTGCTACATTTGCTAGTTCTGACTACTGTTTCTTTCTCTATCTCAACAGAAGGATAGCTGGAAATGGGTGGATCATTGCCACCAATATCCACATCTTCATCATTGGGTTCATTACCTGAGCAAATAGGGGAACGAATGAGAAATTTGTGTTCCAGAAGTATAGTTGGTAAGAATAAGTCTCTTCAGACAGGGTATGGTGAAACCTTTGCATGGGTGCATAGATGAGTTGCTGAGGCCAGATTCATTTAAAATCTGCACGCAAAGGGTTACATGTTACTATGCCCTCCAATGGGAAAAAAATGTAGATAAAATAGCTTAAAAAGAAGAAAAAAAAATACCTCCATATCACAAGGCTCAGTTTTTGCCAGTTGCTCTGCCTGTTTCTCCCGCGAATAGTCATCTAAAATCTTCCTCAATTCAAACAATGTATCATCATTAAGAGAATCAATATCAATCTCTATTTCATCCTCGCTTGTTGCATTTGCATTGTCACCATGCCTTCTCAGAAAGTCAATGATGTGGTCTGGCATGTCCTGCAATGACTCTAAGCGCCTGCCCAAATTATGTTTCTCCTCATCTGTCATTTTTGGCTTCGCAATCGCTGGCATGACGATATCCTCAGATTGAGTTTGAGGTGGGGTTTTGCTCTTCTTTAGTTGTGCAGGCAGCTTAGGCTCTTCAACAGCTTCTCTTTTGAGGCTTGCATCGGCTGCAACCAATTTCTTCTCAATAGGCTTCCATCTTGTTTCAAAAAATTTGCTCAAGGTATCTGCCATTATGTGCACATCATTGCCTGCTGGATTATACGTCATTGCATTGGCGAAAGTAAGCCTAACATCTGCTGCAAACCCCGAAGGGCTAGAATATGCGCCCGAAACTAATTTACTCTTGACACTGCCAAGATCCATTGGGTGTTTAATAACAGTGTAGTAATCTGGAATCTTTAACTTCACTATGTCAACCGGAGTATTAAACACCCAACTGTATTGGTGTGACATTAGCCGCTTAAGAAGTGCCTCACACTGTTTCATCAACATTGCAGAAGAGCTGCTAATTGGAGCAGCAGCTATAGCAGCAGAAGGATGAGGCCGTTTTGCCGATTCAAACCTTCCGGTGACCCCACGCTTTAAGTTGGAGCCATTACTGCCACCAACATCCCGCTTCTTAACATGTGCATCACTATTTAAGGAATGCACATTAGAGTTTGTGTTTGTGACACTCCTGGCCAAAATATCCTTTTGCAATGCTTGGACTCGTTCCAGCTCAGCTCGAAATTTCACCTCAAGTTCCTTCCTCTCTGAAACGGATAGCTTGGAAAGAGAAATAATTTGCAATGGAATATTAAAACCATCCCATTTATCCACATTTACGCTAATGCATTTCCGCCTAGGTGCACAGGAGTCCTCAGAGTCAACACGACCTGAGCTACCAAACCCTTCAGACTCAACCATAGTGTCAACTGCATGCCGATAATCAGGGACAAACCCAGCTGAGTGACCCTTAGAGAACTTCTGCGACTTTCCCATCATTACAATTGAAAGATCCCGCGATTTCCTCTTCAAGTCCTTTTTATTTGTGTACTCGACAAGAACTGTCTTTGCCATAGGATCAACCTGACAAACCTAAACAGTCAAAGCATGCCATAATCACTTCATCCCATTAAATAGTTGCTAATCATTTCCTCAGAATAAGCTTCAAAATTTGTACAGCAAGTACAGATCCTCAATCAGGGCATCTGCCTTGTGAATTCAAAGTTCATATAAATACCAGTTCTTAAAAGGGCTTTTTCCAGTTACAACCCTCTTCTAATTTCTCCAACGATTAGAAACCGAGTTAGATACCAAGATGTCGAACCAAAACGGCCGAATCAAGCTCCAAACAAATAAAAAAAATGTATTTTTTTTAAAGTTAATCGAAACCAAGAACCAAGATCCCAATAATCGAAGTCACCCAAGAGTGCACCCTTAGAGCAACCACAAAACACTAACCTCCGCCCGATTCCCCCTTCAGCGATAAAAACCCCACAAACCAGGCCCAGATAAACTCCTCCTAAACCCCAATCAAGCGCAATCCTCCAACCAAACACCAAACCCAAACCCTAATCCACCTCAAATCCCGCCGCCTCAGCAACAAACAACAACTGCAACCAACCAAAATGTAAGAAAAACCAAACCCTATCACAAAAACCATATCCTCAAACCCCTACCCTCACCCCCCGCCAAAAATCAAAGAAATCACAACAAAAAACAATCCAAAAACCAAAACAAACATTACCGATAATGCCTCCAAGAATCGAGCCCCCGATCCCTAGATCCCAAGCCGCACCTCCACGCTCCTAAAACCCCTAGAAATCGAAACCCTAATTCCCCCAAGCTCCTCCTCTTTCTCCTCCGCGCCCTCGAGACGCGAGCGAGTCGAACCCAGAACAGCGACAACGATCGAACCGTTGCTTCTAACCCGGCCCTATTTATAGGCCCAACACGCTCCCTTGAGTCGGTGCTAAGCTCATCCTGACCGTCAGATATCGATGAGATCCAACGGCCGTGATTTCACCCAGCGTCGGCCTCGCTGGCTCGCTTTTCAAGCTCTAGCCATGAGCCTTATATAAACTACACGTTTCTTTGACTTCCCATGTGATCCGGCGCCGTGATCAGCTGGTTGGTGGGATGTACGGGTTTTCGTCCGCCTTGATCTGTTGCGCTCTCTGTGGTGATGCCACGTGGTGGTTTGTATCGCAGCGGTGTGGTCACCACCGGCAGTGGTCTTCTAATTGGTTTTGGTCACTTGTTGTGTGTCAACAGTGCAGTGTAGTGCAGTGCCTCTCACTGGTTTTTTATTTTTGGTTTTTAATAAAATTTTATTTAGATAAATTAAATTTATGGAATTTTTTTATTTATATTTGTTTATTAATTGGCGGCATTTTATTTACATGACTATGGAATGGGAAATAAACTGTGGTTTCATTATATGTTCATGAATTCTTTTGGTTTATAAAACATTCTATCATGTTCACTTTATTTTTATTAAAAAAAATGTAATTCAAATTTATCAAATTAGGAATAAAACTCAATGTTTACATTAGTGTTAATTTAAAACAATAAATAAACCATAAATATTATTATAAAAAACACCAAAGTCAACCAAAGAACAAAGTTACACTAGATGTGAATATAATAAAACACAAAACAAGGAAAAAAAACAGAGGATAAGCACACTAATAAGTGTTAAATTCATTTGAAAGCCACAATAATATTAATTGGGAGATATATATTTATATATATTTATTTATTTATGGGTTATGAGAGGGTTAGGACATATGATGCACCGAAAGTGGCATGACATTGTCCTGTGCATGGACTTTCACATGGTTTGACATGTTACCAATATGGGTCCGTTTGGTTAGAGGGAATGGGAATATGGAGATGGGGAAGGGGAAGGGGATGGGGAAGGGGATGGGAATATAAATAGGAAAAGAGGATTGGGGATGGGAACAAAAGTAATGTTTGGTTGGAGGGGATGGGGATAGGAATAGGATAGAGAATAAGAGAAAATTTTAGTAAAATTACTTTTTTACCCTTTAATATTTTAATTAAATTATATATCTTGTAAAAAAAACAATTATTATTAAATAGCTTCAATTTCTATAAAAAAAATTAAAATGAGTTATTTATTTTCTAAATAAATTTTAAAATTTATACATTTTAATTGATGAATATAATTTGATTTTTTTTATTTAAAATAAATAAATATCCAAATTTAATTATTTTTAAATCACTAAATATAAATAATTCTAATATTTTAAAAATAAATACAATGTATAACATGTCATTTCTTAATTTTCGTCTAATACAATGTAAATATAAAAATACAATGTATAAATACAATGTAAATCATTAAAATTTAAACAAATATAATATTATGAGGGGTAAAAGAGTCATTACCTCATCAAGGCATGCTCAATCCCCCCCAAAATGAGGGGGATGAGCATGAAGGGTTTGAGGGGCATGCACTCCCCCCTCATTCCCTTCCCATGCCCTTTGGTGCATGCCCAAACATGGGCATGCACATGCCACAAGGGTTGATCCCCAATCCTTGGGGATCAATCCTTGCATCCAAACATACCCATATTCTTTTTTACCATTATATTCATTTTTTTTTTTTGGATGTTGAATTTCATTGCCAACCATGGACTTTGGCAATTTCAAGCTATAGAAAATTTTAATTTACATAAAATTCATCGTACAAAACTATGTACAATATGTAGATAAACGGATATATATATAGAACTATATTTAAAAAATAAATAAATCATAATTTTATTTTTTAAAAATGATAATATAAACATGTCACGGGAAGAACTAGAAATTAGACACAAAATGAAGCAAATATTAAATTGGGAAGTAATCAAAAGTAGTAAATAAACACTATCATATCAATAAACATTTGGTAATACAATTAACTCATATGCGAAATGTCGGTGGTTCAACTCCTTTCAAAAGTATAGATGAGAATTTACGTGATATATGAGTGAGAAGTGGCTTGTCATTAGTGTCTTTAAAAGAAGAAAAAAAAAATGTGATTAAACATCCTTACAAAAATACAATGAAAGAAAATAATAAGTACAATAATAAGATGGATTTTATCATTAATGATATCTAGTGACATAACTAAGACTAGCTGGTAGAGGGGCTGAAGGCAGAGTGTAAAAAAAGAATTATCTTACAAAACAATTATCTCCTATAAAATAACGTGAAAATATAACAATAATATATATATATATATATATATATATATATATATATATATATATATATATAAACCACAATTTGAACTATTGCCATTATTAGTGTCCAACATATGAGATATACAAGTAAGAGGAAGTAGCTACATCTTTCGGTTTTGTATTTTATAAAAAACTAAAATCAATCCCTTTTAATATAAACAACCAAACTGTAATTTATTTATAAAACCTATAGTATATTTGACATGGCATATCATAAACTTTTTTTTAAAAAAAATTACTAATTAAAAAAACAATATGCAAATTTTATTTTTTTTTAAAAAATTTTTGTAATTAAAAAAAATAAAAAAGTAACTTTAAAACAAAATTCACAAGCAAGACTCGAGCTGCACACTAACTTATGATATGCCATCGAACCATACTCATTACTCACTAACCATTCAAGCACACATACGTTTTACGTTTAAAACATCTAAATAAATTATTATCATATCAGTCTAAATATAAAAAAAGAAAAATTATTTTTTGAAAATCCCTCTTTGAATAAAACAGTTTGAAATTGAGGACCTCATCTCCTCCTTGGCTTCCTATATTATGCACACATATATATAAATATATATATATATATATATGACCAAATAGGTGATCTGTTTTTTAGTCATTAAATATAAATAGATCACTTTTGTCTTGTGCCATCTGTACTATCTAAAATCTATCACTTGATAAATACATTGGAAGTTATTTATTTAATTAAATCATTACACACCTGCATGTGGCAAAAAATATAAAACAAAAGCACAAACAAAACAAAAATATATAAAATTTCATGCATAGATTTGTGTAGAATTTTGTGGGATGTTTTAGTTTATGAAGCAATAAAGGCATCTTCTAGCTTTCAATGTACACCCAATGATGAGAATATTTTATATTGATATATATATAATTACTTATGTAAGATATAATTGATAAATCACGTCAAAAATATTAATAAATATGAAATTATTAATTTAATACTCTTATGATTTTTCAAATTTGTACTTTCACTGGAACACGGATCCTATGCACATAAGATTTAGTGGTAACAGAAACAAATGGGTGTTGCCAATTATTTAAAATAAAAAAATTAATATTATTAAGTTATTTATAATGTTTATGTACTAAAATTTAAGATTTATATTCCAAGGTGGAAGGAAAGCAAAAGGCACTGAAAAACTACATTAAATAATATTAGCTAATATTTAAATAAAAATAGAATAAATTTTAAATAACATTTTATTTTTTAAAAACCATAAGGTTATGATTTTACATTTAGCTAATTCTAGAAGGTAAAGCAAAACCAAAACCACTCAAAGTTAGCAAGCAAACATGCATTGATTTTTTTTTTAACAAATATTTTTATTAATCAATATTAAAAATAAGCATGAGTTATTATTAATTATTAACAAATAATACAAGTTATATATACTTCTCACTTGACTCTTTGAGATTTGATGGCCCATACGGGTGGCAATGTAAAACATTGTTTTAGAGTTAACATTCTATTTGCTACTTTTGAAGTAATTTTTTTTCCTTTTCCTTTTACTATTTTATATCAAAATTAATTTTAATGAAAAATAACAAAAAGACTCATCCAATTATTCTACTTTAAAATAAAAGGCTTAAAATTTTTTAACTGCGTCCCTGCATTTTAATGTTCCCTTATTTCTAATAAATATATATTTTATGGATTATTGTTAATTTAAAAAATATCCTTTTTGCCCGGTTATCTAAATTATCATCAAATTTGTATTTAATTTCTTCATATATGTATATGAGGTAGTTTTTTATTTTGTTATTTTTTTAAAAAAATTTACAAAAAAGGTAGAAGTGGAGAAAGTTCTCAACACATAGTGATGGAGGTGAAGATGATAATGAATGTGTGCATGTGTTTGTGGATAAAGTTGAGACAACACAATGGCGTAGTACATTGAGCCATCAATCCATAATACCATCTCTTGCAAGTCAAGCTCTTGGACAGTGATTGTCTTCACACACTTGAATTTTTCCCTAACATTCATTATCAATTTCTTAATAATAATAATAATAATAATAATAATAATAAAACATTCAAGAGAGAATTATTTATTAAGCTAAAAACCTCTTGATATTTTAGCATTGGAAGCTTCAAGCAGAATATTTGTGTGATACTAAAAAAAACAGATTCAAATAAATCAGTAGCAAATAAAGTTAATGTTTAATTTATTATACAGTAAATAATTAATAATAGTGATCAAACATTTGAGAGCAAGAGGTTTAGTTTTTCCTTTTTTTTTTTTTAATACTAATTTGTACACAAATTAAAGCCCTAGTCTAAACAACTAAAAAAAAGTCAGTATGACTAGTTATGTTTTTCTACGCCTCTCAATATATTTTAAAATTGCAAACTATACTTATAATTCATTAAAAAGGTTTTGAGTCTGTCTTTTGACTACTAAATTAATAACCAAATAATTGTTAGAACAAAATTCTTTATGTTTAAGAGGAAGTGTCTTATTTCAAAAATAATTTTATTATTTTTTAAATTTTTAATCCGTGTTTATTTACAACATCTCCTGCCATGTGCAAAGGCTAAAAGGATTAAAAGTGTCAAACTCGAACTCACACCAGGGATTTATTGCCACTATTGTTTCTTGTAAGATTTGAATTTAAGATTTTTTAAATATATCGCATTTATTTTTCATCACAGGACCATATCATTAGACTATGAGTTCTTTAATTTTATTATAGATTGTTAAAATATATATATGTCTCTTAAAAAAATATATAACACAAAATTGAATCTAACATGAACACGTAAAAAAAAAAAAAACTAAACACAATTATGATGTGATTAATATAATATAGTTTGAAGGTGAGAACAAATAATTAGATAAACTAAAAAAAAAAAAGGAGGCCCACAAGCAAGTGAATCTTGTAAGGCTAATCAGCATCAGCGCAGCTAGCACAAGCCTGGCAGACCATAGAACAAGCTCTGGATTTAAATGTACAATGGTTGGATGGCAACTTAACTTACATGATTTGACTATTTGAGTTCTTTCAGTGCCTTCCAACCAAACAAATCAAGCTTATATTCATATTCATATATTTTTTTGTCTTTAAACAAAAATCAATGAAAATAAATTTTCAAGACATTTAAGATTTAAACTTTAAACATTTTTAAATCCCCTTTGGCTTGAACCATTTTTTTTTTTACCAGATAATTTTATGTATATATATATATATATATATATATATGTGTGTGTTCAGGTTTTAAGTGTAGTAATCAAGATGATATGGTTGCGCAATGTCATGTAATAAAATGTAGATACAAAAAGAATATAGAGTAATCAAAATATTCAACGAGAACATAAGAATTTAACATGGTTCAGTGAACGTTCATTTTAAGGAAAGTGGGGAGAAATTAGACTACTTCTCTAACTTTTTTATGTTCATTTGTGCTGAAGTGGAGGAAGTAACATTTCTCTTATTTTCAACTAATTAAAGTGGATTTTGAACTAAGTCTACTTTAGTATTTTTTTCTACTGAAGTGGAGGGAAACACGTTAATCTATAAAAACTTTCTTTTACTTCTGAAGTCTTTTTTAAACTCATACAAATTTATCCAACACCTAAATTCTTCGATTCTATTTTCACTTTCTGACAAATGAACATTAAAAGTCTTGGAAGTGATATCACTTCCCCAATCTAAGAAAGTAGCATTTTTTTTCCACTTCTTGACTTCCCCTCATTTACGGTGAAAATGAACGCCCCCAAGTCTACATCGATAAGCAAAGGTGATGAAAAAATTTCACTATAATATTTAAAAATGAAAAATACAAGTTCATGGACCTAAAACTGTGTGCTTGCTTAAACTCAAATTTTTGAGATTTGCATGGTATGAGCACGCCTATGCTCATTGAACACTCTCATGCACATGTGAATAGTAACCATGAATAACAAACAGAAGCATTGTATATATTGAAAATTTTCCAAGCCACATTCACAACAATTAATGTATATATATGAAATATAAAAATTTATAATATTACACATTATTTTCTTGTTGAGCGAGTGACGTTTTAGAAAAAGTAAATAATTTTTTTTTTCTACACTGCTTTTCATTTTGTTTTATTACACAAATTATATTATTCTCATCCATCTTTGGTTTTCTAAGGGAAATGGTTGATATTGTGAAATAATAATAATAATATATTATTATTATTGTTATTGAGTACTAATAAAGAGCATTCTTCGTGAAAGGTTATTTTAATCAAATATTTATATAATTTAAGTCATTAAATGTTTTTTATTAATCACACGTAAAAGCTTTAAGATCATTGTGGACCCCATCCTCTTAATTAATTTTAAATTACTTTTAGATAAGTTTATCTACTTATTTATATTTTAAAAGGAGACCTTTATCTTATCCCAGCCTCCCGGATCTGATTTATCGTTTCGTAACACCCGAGCGAGGATCCTCACGCGATATTTGTTTTGGTTTAAAAATTAAAAGGAGAGTAGAAAACCGGAGGAAACCCTATCTCTTCTTATGTCGTGTGGTGACCTTGGCGGCAGGCTCTTGATATTTTGTTCCTCGTTGAATTTTGTGACGAAAGATCCAAGGTAGGTGCTTGAATTTTATTGTGGTTGTGAGATCTTACTTATTCTCATTCTTAGTTTCCACCCTATAGACTACCTTAAGGAATTTGATATGTGTTCACCAACCTTTGTGTTTATTCATTCATTTATGCACATGATTTATGTTTGTTAGGGCAGTGCTTGATTTTGGATAATCTGATTTGGAGTCTTGGAGTTGTGAGACATTTAAGTAAGTATCCCACATATAAATTATACTATGTATATAGACTTTTTGAAACTTGTTAAATTTGTGAAAATATGTATTTTTATTTATTTATTTTGGATAATTAGATTTCTGTATATTATTCAAATTATATTTATATAATTAATACTAATTTCGAATTATTTTAAATTATTTAATATTCAAATTAATGAGATTCTTTTAGAATTCCCACGTGTTGATTTAGTTAAATTTCGAATTTTTCAAATAATTCTTTTTAAATCCCGATTCTTTTTACTTTTTGAAATTTCATATGATTTATGATCTGTTCAAAAATTTCAATTTCGGATAATTATTTAAATTTTTTTGAATTCATGTGTTTAAAGTTCGATTATGTATTTATTTATTTATTTTTGAATTTAGGGTATTATTTAAATTTTTTTATTAAAGAATATTATTATTTTTTTATTATTTGTTCATATTTGTATTCCATTAAGCGGTGTATTTTGATATGACAAAAAAATGGGATCATGTTACTGGCATTCTTGTACTTTTGCTTGTCTTGAATTTTTGTTAGTTCATCGCTTTTGTGAACAAGGTACTTTTGATATAGAAATTAGTCCCCAACTAACTTTTGTAACAACCCTCGTCATCTGGGGTTAAACATCGACCGGGTGTCGACATGTATTTTATTCTAGAAACTATAGTTTCCCACTGCTTGTCGTCGGTGCAGAATATCGGCCTTTGTTAATTTTTGGCTCGGGTCACGAGGGTAAAAAAATATGACTTTTTGTTTTTGTCTCGGGTCATCGAGGGTAAATATATGAATTTTTGTGATTTGTTTTTGGGCAATAGTTGTCCTGGGGACCTATATGCTTAATTTTTGACATCTATGTTATGTGAATTAAACTTATGGTTGGTTTTTGCAAATCATTAAATTATGATTTTTTTGATAAGTGATCCTTATATTTTTTTTATTGGGTGCTTCATTTGGGTGTCAAGCTCATAAAATTTGTTGTTATTTTTTTCTTTCAGATCAGGAGTAGAGGTCAGTGACGGATAGCTTAGCAGGGATCGTTGGGCCACCGTCAATCTTCTTAGCATGTAATAAGTCCCGTTGTTGTGGGCATAGTTTTTATTTGATTAAATTTGTAGTAACTGTGCAAAATACTTAGTTATTTCTTTTAGTGTTGAACTTCATTCTTGTTTCTAGCCTTTGCTCTCTGTTAGACTTTTTTTGTGATTTGTTGAGAACAGGTTTTGAGGCCTTACATGCCTACTGGCCTCAGCTTGGTGGGTGTGTGGCCGTTTGTCAGTGCACTGGGCCTGGGGAGCCAGGTTCGGGGCATGACAATCATGTTCATTTCACATTAAGAAAATGAAAATGAATTCTATGGTTTGATTTCTCTGATTTTCATTATTTATCTTGATGTGGATGATGAAACAATATTTCCCTTATCACTCTCAATTTTTTTTTATTTTAATTAAAAGCTAATTCAGCATTTTTATTATTAAAATTATAAAAAAAAAAGTAATATAGAATCATACTTGCTCTCACTTCTTCCACAATTTTAACAACACTGGAACTGTCGATAATTTTTTAATGTTTCGATGTACTTTGCTCTCGCTTCTCTTATAATTTCAATGGCATTGTAAGTATTGATAATTTTTTAATGTTTTGATGTACTTTCATTTCCTACAAAATAAGTGTAATGCTATATAGAGCACATTACCAGCTACGTCAGTTGTGTGGCTGGTTCATGTGATTGCTTACTCCAAAATAAATACCTCAACTACAATCTTTTTTGTTATAACTATTTTAGCAAAATGGGGCTCACCCTTATTTTTCAATTCCCTACATTTTTGAAGGAATGACGCCATGCCCTAAAAGATTTGTTGAGAATGGGATTGGGAGTACATAAAAATTAAAAAGAAATTAATGCTTTTAGAAGAGTTTAGATGCGTGTGGTGATGATTTTAAGATCCGTTTGATACGCAATATTTTAAAGAACATGATAACTTTTATTATTATGTGTTTGATTTACAAATAGGATGGGAGTACAATATAAACTACCCAATCGGTACAACACAATTTTTTAATTTTTTTATACCGTAATTTTTTTTTTTGTGAAGTATAGGATAACTTATGACAAAATTGTCCCTGTTTAAAATTAAAAATTACACTACTCATTAAGAAATGATAACATGATTTAATTTGTTTTGTTTATTTATTTATTTATCTAATTATTTATCTTTTTAAAATTTATTTGTTTATTTATCTATTTATTTATCTATTTATAATTTTATTTATTTATCTATCTATTTATTCGTATTTTAGGATTAAGGTATTAATGAATTTTTGTTTGTTGTGGATTAAATATTTTTAAAATTATGTTAATTCTTTTTAATTTGTTGTTGTTGTTGACCGTTGTAAAATTTGATAAGATTTTCATAAAATATTATTGTATATGTTTTTTTATTGTAAAATAAATATAGAATAATAAAAAAATATTATCGTAATTTACTATTTTGTGTTCTTTACTGTTCAATAAAAATCAAATATAGAACAACACAAGCACTTTTACTGTACTTTAATTGTTTGTATTTGTGTTGTTTTCTTTAACGAATCAACCGGACCCTTAATATATAAGCTTTGAGATACTTGGATGAATGTGATTTTTATACTTGCATTTTCATTTAAGAACAAGCTCTCACATAAGCGCGCACACACACATATATATATATAAGAAACATCAATTGCTTGTGTTCATTTGTAGAACGTCCACGAGTAAGCACAGTAAGTATCACTGACACATTAAAAAGGTTGATTAGATTTAATTAGTTTTTTTAGTTTTTTTTGTTTGGGTTCCTATAAATCTAGTAGAAATAATAGTTTAGATTTGTTCAGATATTGTGCGGCATGACCTTTAATTCAAACACTTGACCATGCCATTTTAGTTTAAATTTCTTCTTCTACAATCTTTTCTATTCGCCCAGATGATTTACTGATGATTTTCTAAGTTTTTTCTATTTATTTTAGTCTTTGCCCGACCGGGGTCAGGTCACAATGTTAGAATTTTTTTTACAATATTTCATAATTTATTATTATTTTCTCATTAGAAACCACAAAATCATGTATATTTATTAATATTAATTTATAATTTATAATCAATAAATAGAATTACAAATATATATATATATATCATAAACATACCAACAAAAATAAAAATAAAATCCATTAATATGTTATGTAATTACTTTATAAAAATTTAATTTACTAAGAAAATAAAACAATAAAATGAGTGCAATTTTATTATAAAATATAAAATAAAATATTTTAACTAAATAAAAAAATATAAGAAAATTTAAAACAAAATAAAAACTCAATTGAGATTGTGTAAGTTATATAATTTATTGATAAAATATATCATCCATGTAAAAGGATAAAAATTAGTGAATTAAATTTCTTAGCTATTCTAACAAAATCAACCAATAAACAAACAAATAAATAAATAACATCGAGAGAAGTTCGATAATTATATATTAATATATTAAATTTGTAAATATTTAAAAAACTTAAAAATAAATGACATAATTAGAAAACACTAGTGTATATAAAGTCATTTATCAATTTAAATATCAAAATTGAGTAGTTTTTATATTATAATTATGGTTTTAATATTGAATTTGATTATTATTAATTATTATAATATATTTTTATATTTTATTATTGACTCCGGTTCGACCCGGTCAAACTCATTAACCCATGATCCATGGACTTAGCTGGGTCAATGCCCGAGACGAGTTTGACAACCTTGATTTTATCACATCATAGCATAGCATGCGACAGACAAACTCGCAAAATAAAATAATAAGATATAATAAAAGGATACATTAATATAAAATAAAAGTTTCATGATTTAATTAACAATGAATTAAGACTTAAAACATACCTTTCAAAGAGAATTTTTTTTAATATATATTAAATATATAAACTTGGTCGAAACTCCTCTTTCTTATCATAATTGAATATAATTAATTTGTGAAAACGATTTTTAAGTAATGCACATATTCACTAATTATATATTTATATGGAATAATAAATTAAATTAAGTTCACTATTAATTATTTAGTAATATATGTAATAAACTCATGATTTATCCCTTCTATAATATATATATATATATATATATATATATATATATAAATATATGTATTTTTTAATTTAAAATAAAAAATTCACCTTCGCTTTCATATGTGGAGTGGAGTTTTAATAGAGAAACCACAACCACTTTGAATTTAATTGTTAGGTCCCTTTGGATATAAATCACAATAAAACACGTCTGAAAAATATTTATTAAATGTTCATTTTCAGACATTATTATGAAAATTTATGATTGGTCATGGAAACTAATAAATCCAAAATAGTGGACAATGTCCCAAATGTGACCTCTTTCAATCCCTCCAAATAAATAAATAAATAAATAAATAAATATATATATATATATATATATATATATATATATATTCCACTAATAAACAATTAACCATAATTATTATTAATATTTTGGTATTTATTCTACTAGTTTTCTAATACTTGGAGGCTCTATATTAGTCCAAGTTAAAATATTGAGGGTCTTATACAAAAATAAAGACATTATAGTAGGTATTAATCGGATCTACAAAATTAGTAATTAGACATTATTTATTAACATAAAAAATTTATCATCATTATTGTTTTATAATTTCGAACAAATTAGAAGGTATATATATATATATATATATATATATATATAAATTCACTAAAAGGTGTATAATCCAGTGGTATAAAATCTCCTTCGCAGTTCGCATGAGATGAGACATGAGTTCGATTATCTCACAGTGTCAAGAGCGAGAGTGAGGTATTTGGTGATTGGATGTATGAGTTACCTGCCCGCACGTACTTGTTCATTTATTAAAATATATTCATTATTAAATAAATTTTTAAACACACAAGGGCAAATAATACAAGGTAAAAAACTCACCATCCTTAATTTTTTTTCCTAATTTCCAATAAATTGAAAAGATTTTTTATTTTTAAATTATTTAAATTAATTTTAAAATTCCCAAGAGTTAAATAAAACATAAAATTTTAAAAAGAGAAAATAAAAAATAAAAAATTCAATCATCCACTTGAAATGCACATGCAGAGAGTGGAGAGCTTCTTGTGACTGTGAACACTTGAGAAAGAGAGAGAGGGAGTGAGAGAGAGAGCTTGAAATTTTTGAGTTATTTTTTTTTTCTATAAAAAATAAAAAAAAGGAAAAAAAAAAGAAGAAGGAAAGACAAACCCTAAAAATCTCAGTTGGCCCCTCTTCATTCTTTCTCATTTTTCCCTTTCTTTAATTCACTTCTGGCTGAAGCTTTCTTCCAAATTCAAAGGAATCCAGTGTTCATCCACCCGATCTGGACCGAGTTGGGCATTGATTTGACGAATGCTGTTGCTCATCGCCTTCAATTCCTTCTGATTTGATTTGTGGGTTGGAAAAGGTGTCATCTTTGGCAGTGAACTGAGTGAAGTTGGGGAAAAACCCTAGGTGGAGGAGAGAAGTAGCCATTGTGATCAGGTAAAACGAAAGGTTGATTTCTTTTTTGGTTTTTGTTTGTTTGGAAGTGATGTTTGGCTGGGTCTTTAACAATTTTGTCGAAGTTTCCCGGGTTTTGTCGTGTTAATTAATGTTTGGATGTGGCGGTGCATGGATTTTTCTTGCATTTTTTGGGGTGTATTTTGGTTGATTTGTTGGATTATTACTGAATTTGATCAGCTACAATGTGACATTTTTGTTCTTTCACTGCAATTTGGCTGGTGGCGTTTAGAGGATAATTCTCCAAATTTGATGCATTTGCTTGGTTTAGCTCTCAATTTCAAACCTTTTTACTTTGAATTTATGTTGTTTTTAGAGTAATTAGAACAATTAGTTGATTTCTGTTTGCAGGATTGCATGGAAAAGTTTGCTTTCTTGATGTTTGTGTTTGTGGGCATGGTAAGATTGGTGTCCATGGAAACGAGAGGATTGTGATCTTTGTGAAAAATGCCGCCTTCCCCGGCTCTGAGGTGCTCCCCAGGGCGTGATGTTGGCGTTCACAACAACCACAAGAGAGGCCGCAGTCTGGAGAGTGGATTTCCACTCAAACCAAAAGATGATGATCTTGTGCTGTTTAATGAGATGCAAAATAAGGAGAGGGATAACTTCTTGTTACATACATCAGATGATCTGGATGACTCAATTGGTAGTGATGCCATCCTTTTTCTCTGCATTTGCTATTGATCGCAAAACGACAAGTTTTCCGTTAGATAAAATGTACTTACTTGACAATGATGTAATTTTTTATATATCAGCAAGATTGAGATACTATTCAGACTTCAAGCTTGGAATCAACATTCCAGCCAGGGGAGAGACCAGTGATTTGCTTAAAACAGATGGAGAGAAGAATGACTATGATTGGTAATTTGCCTACTGCATATAAGCAGCTGAAATTATTATTCTGATATTTTGCCACAAGTACTTAAATATGATTTGATACACATTACAAATTGCTGCTGTCTGCTCTTTTAAGAGCATTCCTAACTTAGACCAATGATAATCTTTAGTTATCAATTATGGTTTTTGTCTAGTCATTCGTTCGCAGTTCATTATTCACATGAAAAATTTTGTTATGGCACAGGTTATTAACTCCACCAGACACTCCTCTCTTTCCTTCTTTGGATGATGAAGAGCCTCAAACCGTTCATCTAGCACCTAGGGGCAGGCAACGGAGTCAACCGATTTCCATAAGGTCATCCATGGTAAGTTGTTGTTTCTATTATCTGCTTTCTCTCGCGATGAATATATAGTTATTGCATCTGTCAACTTACCTTCAGGAATTTTCTTCAAATAAAGCACATCATATACATTGTAACAGACTGAGAAGACTCACCGGACAAGCAGGGGTAGTCCAAGTCCACATCGACTAAGCCCATCTCCTCGATCTACTACTGGTGTTAATCAATCAAGAGGCACCCCCCCTTCAGGTGGTTCTTATTCTAGCCCGACAGCCGTTCTGAGGCCAACAACACCTTCACGAAGATCGTCAACTCCAACCAAACCTTCTTCACCTACACCTCGATCTTCAACTCCCACTCTCCGGAGGTCAAGCAATGATTCAAATGGGCAGGGGTCATCTTCTGGAAGAAGGGGGACCTCCCCGGTGACGACAAGTCGTGGCAATTCTGCTTCCCCAAAACTACGAGGATGGCAGACAAATCTCCCTGGCTTTTCCTCTGATCCACCTCCAAACCTTCGGACTTCTTTGGCCGATCGACCATCATCATATGTTAGGGGCTCTTCACCAGCATCCAGAAATGGACGGCAGTCTATGTCACCCACTGTATCAAGAAACAGAAGGCAGTCTATGTCACCCACTGCTTCTAGAAGTGCTAGTTCATCACACAGTCATGATCGAGATCACTTCAGCTCTTATAGCAAGGGATCTGCTGCATCTTCATGTGATGATGATTTGGATTCTCTGCACTCTACAGGTGCGGGGATGTCTTGCGGCTCAATTGGTTCAAAAAATGGAACATCAGCAAACATCAGAACTATGGTTTTCTCTAAAAGACCAGTCAGAACATTGTCTTCTAATTCCACTCCAAAAAGATCCTTTGATTCTGTGCTCCGACAGATGGTATGGTTTTCTTAGCATCTCTTTTCAACCATCGGTTTCTTCTCTGGTTTTATTTGCTTAATTTGCCCAATTACCATCAATGAACTCATGACTCCACCTGTCAAATTAAAGAAAATTTTGTTGGCCATAACAATATCTAATACAAGCATTATAAATTATTAATTTGGAACTGAAAAAAGGCCCTGTTCCGATTGGGTTGTATGTTCTAATGGTGAAGATAAAGCAGATAGCACAAGGCCACAAATGCAGCTAAAGAAACAAAACCTGTATGTGATAAATATTATCATCTGGCTGCTTTGTTTGTCATTAAGCACAACTCTTACAAGTCACCAACGGCAGTCACTTGAATCTCACATTTCATCATCAAGATATGCATTTCATCAAACTTTGTTTCTTTTTTCAGCTGCATTTATTGAGAATTGACTTTTTGTAGTGCCCCTTTAGCAAGTTAGTCTATGACTCTTGATTTTAATATTTATTTGTTTCACTGTTAATATTTTCTGACTTGTTTTATTTGATATTTGTTTTTGTAAGGATCAACGTAAAACTCCTCAGAACATGTTCAGGCCACTTTTATCAAGTGTCCCTACAACTACCTTTTATATTGGGAAAGCAAACACTATGCATCGTCCAATGTTCTCAAGGAATTCATCACTCACAACTAGCAGTAATACAAGCTCTGAGCCAGGTGCCTGTGTTGTTCCTGATGTGGAGGCCAGTGATCATCACCAGAATGATCTCTCTGGTAAAAGGGGAAAGCCACAAGATCCTGAGCTACATGAGGAAATATTTAAATTTGACAAAGCAGATGACATACCAGATAGTGGAAAACCCATGGGAGATATAACAAACAGAGATGATTTAGTGGGATTAGAAAAGTCAGCTCCCAATTCCTTAGGTGCTATTAGTGCATTAACTGCTTCTGAATCTTCAAATACTGCTGTTAACCCTTCTATTCTTGATAGAAACGGAATGATGGCAACTTGCTCCAAATGTGGAAATTCATACAGTATCAGGGATCCAACCACAGATGTTTGTCAAGAATGTGCTGAAAATGATAGGCTCTTCACTGAAGGGATATCTCCAAGTGCTTTACTAGTAATGCAGAATGAAAAACTCCAATCTCCAATGGCAGATGGAAAAGACATAGGGTTCAATAAGGCACAACTTGCAATGGAAGTTTCTGAATTGCCTGATAAAAGTAGCACAAATATTCTTCCTTCAGATGCTATGCATGCTGGGCAGGTATACAAGTCCTTAATGAATCGTTCTAGGTTTCACTTGGATAATGATCTAATACAACATGGCCAATCTGACGCGCAAGAAAATAGTGGTCAAGAGGTGAATGCCATTCAGACTGAAAACATATATCAACAATCTCAAGAAATTGCTCATCAAAGCACACGGGTTGAAAGTCCTGAGGGAACTGGCATATCAGTGCTTCTAATGCAAAAGTCAAGCAGCAATAAGTGGCCTGTTGTCCAGGGTAGACCCTTTTCTGCTACAAATATACTCTGTTCCGAGCCTTCCTATGTGAGGGACCATGCAAGTTCTATGAAACGGAGCATGAGCCGGGAAAGCACATCGGCCTCTTCTTCTATTGACATGGGATCGTGGAGACAGCCAGAGTATCATATGCAACTGCAGTTAAATAGCCAGAAAGGTGAGATGGAGAATGTGAGAAATGATTGTTATGTAAACACACAGAGTGCAGAGAGTTCAAATTTTGAAATCTCAACTGGCATCCTTGAAGAAAGAGAATCATTTAATGGAGAAAATGGAAATTCCTTGAAAAGCACGGGATCTGGTTGTACAAGGTCCTTGTCTATCACACATACTGCTATTGATGTCGATGGAGAGTCATTTGGTTGCACTGATAGTTGCATGCCAATTGACTCTTTTAGATCCCAGTTTAGTCACCCAGATAACAATCAGGCCTCAGACACTTTGGCAAGCACCCCTCTTAATGATGGATCCAGTTCATGCATCAATTCAGAAGGATTGCTAAGTGTTAAAAGGATCACTCGGGCGACAGATCCAGAACTTGAAATGCAGGGTTCATCTGTTTTTGAAGAGGAAGAGCAAATGCCAGCTTATAATGCCTTTGGAAATGACATTTCTGGTGTTGTCACAGTTGACTCTTCTTCCATAAATTCAGAACGACAAGTTTTTGAAAGTTTGCAAGATCGACAAATGGATTCCACTGGAATAAATCTTAATATCACGGATGAGCCACATGAGCACTCTGCTTCCACATCCTCGGAGACAGATTTGCTGGCTTCGGCATTGGAGTCTAATGTTGTCAATCATTCCCGTGGTACTAATGATATGGACTTTCTTACATATCTGTGGTTCTTTTCCATTCATCTATTTTGATGCATATTTTATTTCTTGCATTGAATTATATCATCTCTCTCTTTTTTCTTTTCTACTAGATGTTTAGGGTTTTCATTAAGTATCTTTATGATACTCATTATTTTCATTGCTTGGTTTTTGTGATAGTTAATGCAAATTTGGATTTATGGACAGATGACCTTAACTATTCATCCAAAGGATTCATGCCAATCTTAATAAATTATGATAATCAGAGTTATGGCTGCAACTCTTTTTGACCTTACTTATTTGCTTCTTTCTTCCTGTCCTCATTCAAGTAATTATCTAAAGCAGAAGGCAATTTCTCCGAACTCAGTGTTAAAGTAAATATATAAATGATTTCCTTGACTAAAAAACCGTCAAATGAAGCACTTGTGTAAATGTTGGTATGAGTAAATGTCTGTATTTTTGCATTGAGGTCAGAACTTCTAGTTCCAATCTAATTGATTTAAAGGATTGTTGCTAATTTGTTTGGAGTGTTGCTATCTTTTTAATAATCCTGTTCAAGTTTACCATATGTTATTTAAGGCAACTTTTTCAAATCATACTGTAAATTACAACTTATGAGTTCTTGAAAATACAATCCATAAATGCTACTTCCCGGAGTATGCGGCGGCTTATAATTTTAGCATGTTTGCTTATGCCTTCTATTTTACAGAAAAATCCATCACAGCAGCCGAAGCGCCAGGAGGATGCACACCGAAAAGCTTTACTCTGGAAGAAGCTGCCGATACAATACTCTTCTGCAACTCGATTGTCCTTGATATAGCCTACAAGGCGGCAATCATTGCAATGGAAAAGGAGGAAGCTCTGTTGTTGGCCGAGGCACGTCGACCAACACCAACCATTTTGGGGAACCCGTTCTACAGCCGAAGAGACTCGTGGATGTCTTCTAATAAACAAGCACCAAAGCCTCAAAGAGCCAGACGGAAAAGATTGGAAACCAACACAAACACGACGGCTATGGAGCCAGGAGAAGATATAAAGGTTCAAAGTGCGGCGCCATCACATCCTCATCCTCAGGTTCCAAACAAGGTGGACAGTGCTAAACCTCCGAAGCTGGAATCCAAGTGCAATTGCACTATCATGTAGGGAAACTTAAATCTATTCCAAGTGCGTATACGCCTCGACTGATTTATTTCTAGGGAAATGCCATCATTGTATAATTGTTGCGAACGCGACGGTGCACCAGATGAATTATTTATAGGTTTGTAGCAGCTCCGCCTGCGATATTCTTTTCTGTCGGTGTTGTTTTGGCTTTGTGCTGCTGCTGCTGTTTTGTTAAAAGTTCAAGAGCAAGAGGGTGCTTATTGAGCTATTCTTTTTGTAAATGTTCATTTTCAGTGTCTGTTTATATCTGTTTTGTTTTGGATTTCCTTTTTTTTTTTCCCTTTTTTTTTTCTTTTGTTTATAAGGAACTTATTGATCTAAGTATGCTGAGGATCTGGTTTGGTTCAGATAACATGTTTGTTTAAGAAACAGGGTCTAGTTCCATTTTGCTTTGTTTCAGTGTCTTTTGTTGGTCTTATTTGTTTTTTCATCTTCTTTTTTCTGGTTTATTTAGAATTAAAATCATCTTCCATACATGCATCCATACAAGTAGTTAATTGCATTATTTATCTTTATTATTGTTTTCTACAATTATTCAAATGCTGTCCTAATATGTAATTTTCCCATTAGGATTTGATTTATTTATTTATTATTTTTTGGATAAGTTATTTCAAACAAAATATTGTTATTATTACGGATATTTGAAAATTGAATTTTCAATCTCAGGCATGGAAGTCAAGTGTTTTAATTGTTCGCTTGACTATTAGACTGTTCATTCGACTCTATTGGTGTGGTATTACGATGTGATTTTTGAGTCCGCGAAAATGTCATTAAGTAATATCTATTAAATAATTTGATATATTACATCATAATGTCATTGTGATGATATATCAAATATATTAATTTTTATTTATTATTTTAAAATTATATGAAATGCAGCTTACACATTACAAAAGTGACTCTACCTTAATTATTTCCAATTCTATTATTTTTAACTGTGCCTAACTTATCAACTCATTATGTAGATTTTGTGTACATATACTACATATACCAACTTTTTTAATAAAAAAATTGATCCTATTTAAAAAGACACTAATTTACAATTAATAAATATAAAAAAAGCAAAAAAAGGTTTAATTGCTGTAATTGTGTACTTTCTGCCCTTTTAATCCTTACAATATTTTTAAATACAATTAAATCCTCATATTTAGTCGAGTTGAGTCATTCTAGTTTGCGGTGTAAATGGACAAATATAAATTACAAGTACTTAATTATATTTAAAAATATTGCAGTAGACTAGAATGACCCAACTCCACCAAATTTGAGAACTTAATTGTATTCAAAAAGTATTAGAAGGATTAAAAAAACAAAAAAATACACGCAATTTAAAAAAAAAAAATTTGATAGTTCTATAAATTTCGGGTTATCGGGTCGGCAACCCGAATCCGCTTAGAAACAAAGCTAGCAATCTGGCGGGAAAATTTGGGTTTCTAAACCAAAGCTCTATAAATTTTGAAAACCATCGTCATCATCGTCTTCATCTTCTTCCTCGATGAACTCCGACTCCGACTCCGCCGCCTCCCACGTCTCCTCCACCCCTCCTCGCATCCCCAACCCCAAGCCCTTCCCAAGATCCGAGCATAAGCGCAAATCCTCTCCAAAATCCCAACCCTCTCATCCTCCGACGCCTTCATCCGGCGATCCTCCGATCACCTCTCTCCATGGAGTCCCTCTCAAGATCCACCGGTCATCATCATCGGATCATCATCGCAGCACTTCCTTCTCCACCCTCTTCAAGTCCCGCCGGCCTGCTTTTGATCCCTTTGATCTCCAATCCATCGCAGATCCATCCCCTCCCAAGAAACCCCCGCCGCCGGATCGCGTTGATCCTTCCAAACTCCACCGCAACTGGATCCCCTCCTCCGCGCCTCCGGAGTTGCCGCAGAAGCGGCTGCGGTTCAGCTCCGAAGGAAACTTCGTCCGCCTTAACATCAATGGCTATGGACGCCGGCATTCCTTTAGGAATGGAAGAAAAGGGAAAAAGCTTCTGAGGTTTCGGAAGAGATCTGGTAAGCCTCGAACTAAATCCACTGGGGAGAATGAGGTCGAAATGGGCTGTTTGGAAGAAGAAGAAGAAGAAGAAGAGTCGTGTTTGGGGGATTTTCAGATGCAGGAAAGGAGCTCAGGCTTTGATTTGGGGAGGATTGAGGAGGCTATTATGGCTGCAAGAGAGGATCCATCGGAGGTAAATTTGTTGGAATTGTTGAGACTGGTCTATGGGCACAGTTCATTTCGAGATGGGCAGCTGGAGGCTATCCAGAAGGTTGTTGCTGGGGAGTCCACGATGCTTGTGTTGCCCACTGGCGCCGGGAAGTCACTTTGTTATCAGGTATAACATGAACCTTATATTTCAGTTTCTAATTGGATTTAACTTTTGTTTATATGATATTTGAACTAATGCCTGCTTGCAGATGATTGATTTAGTTGCATTATGGTTTTAGATTTATCAAGAAATTGGGAAATGCTTGTTTTGGGGAAAAAAACAAAATGTATTTTTTTTTTATTGAATCTCAGTAAGAATTCATGGTTATTTAGTTGCCGGCTTTGATTTTACCTGGGGTGACATTGGTTGTGAGTCCTCTGGTTGCCTTGATGGTTGATCAACTGAAGCATCTTCCTTCAGTGATTCCGGGTGGGCTACTTTCCAGCAATCAGGTTATTTTGCTATACACTTAGAGTATGACAGCCTTACTATACAAGTATAAATCTTAGTTCAAGTTGTGCAAGGACTAATATGCTTTTCTTTGGTGTATTTGTGCTTTTGCAGACAAATGAAGAGGCTTCTGCAACACTAGATAGGCTCAGAGAAGGGAAAATAAAGGTAATATCTAGGGCCTCTTCTCAAACCTGCTCTCATTTCAGTCCAAGATGTTGTTCCATGTTATGCATTCAGGGAGCTACCTGTTGTTTCTCTTTTGCTTTTCAAGTTCCATAACATTTTAACTGAATGCAACACCTGTTTTATTAGGAGTGCTTTAATGCTTAACTGAGGAGTTTTCTGCACCAGGTGCTCTTTGTTTCACCTGAGAGATTCTTAAATAAAGGGTTCTTATCAGTATTTGGAAGTACAATTATTTCCTTTGTAGCGGTTGATGAGGCTCATTGCATTTCTGAATGGTGAGTAGATTTTTGTGGTTATACTTCATGTTTTCCTGAACTTGCATGGGTGGCTTGTGTTTCATTTGTTATACCAATATACCTCAATATGTTTGTTTGCTTGATGCTTTTTAGGCTAGCCCTCTTAAGTTTTATGGTGAAGTTAGTGTTGTTGAGGTGCCAGTAGGTCTAGTTGAATTACAAGGGGAATTTCTAAATGTATTCAAATTTGACAGGTCTCACAATTTTCGGCCCTCATATTTGAGGCTCAGGGCCTCAATACTTCGAGCAAAGCTTAACGTTAAGTGTATGCTTGCTATGACTGCCACAGCAACATCTAAAACATTACAAGAGATAATGCATGCTTTAGAAATTCCAGCTGCGAATCTTATTCAGACATGCCAAATAAGAGACAACATCCAACTCTTTGTGATTTCTAGTGGGAATAGGCAAGATTGCTTTTTCTTTTTCACAAAGCTTGAGTTTGACCATGCAATGGCTTTCCCTTGTTTTAATTTCCTGTGCCGTTATTCTATCAACTACAGATTGAAAGACTTATTGATGCTGATGAAGTCTTCATCTTTAGTCGATAAGCAAAGTGTCATTATTTATTGCAAATTTCAGGTATGCAACCAGTATTCTACTCTTTCATAGGCGTTATATAGTACTGTATCATTGTATTTCTTCAATATGAAGGCCTTTTTTTTTTTTGGTTGGGTGTGCAGGTTGAGACTGATATGGTGACCAAGTATCTTTGTGATAATAATATCCTTGCCAAGGTTAGCATTTATCTCTGTATGTGTAACATGAAAATTTTTCTTGGGTTGCTGTTATTATTTATCCTGAGATCAAACAGTTGATGATGGTTTTAGATGTTTACAGGGATATCATAGTAGCTTACCTGCAAGGGATAGGAATCGCATACAGGAACTCTTTTGTTCTAACAAGATCAGAGTGGTAAGACACAGTTATGTCTATTGTATTTGAGCTCTAAACTGCTTATGCAAATTATATTGCTCTCCTAATATATATAATTTTTTAATTTGATTTGTGATTGAAAATTATTCCAAGTTGTGTTTTGATATGGTAGGTTGTGGCAACTGTGGCGTTTGGCATGGGCCTGGATAAGAGTGACGTTGATTTAGTAAGCACATCCCGCATTATTTATATTTAGTCTTTCTGTTGTATTGATATTGATTTTTCTTTATTCAGAAAGAACACTACACTGTGTCAAAATCTTAGCTTATTCCTTAAACAGATAAGCATGTGATAACATATATCATTTCCTAATCAAATAATGTGGTGAAAGTATTTTTCTGGACTCATAAACAATTTTATATTTTCAGGTGATTCATTACAGTCTGCCTGAAAGCTTGGAAGAATATGTACAGGTTGCTTTGAGACAGTTTATGAAATGAAGATCAGTTTCTTTTGGTTGTTTTTTCTGTAATCTCTTTTAATGCACTGTAACAAAAATAAATATTCCACAGAAAACAGGACGTGCTGGAAGGGACGGCAGACTTTCTTTTTGCCATCTACTTCTTGATGACCTTACCTATTATAAGCTCCGTAGTCTTTTATACAGGTATTGATATTTCTTTTTCATATTTTATCTTACATCTTGGGCGATGGCCTGATCAGTGATCTGCTTATGATACTTGCTGGCAGTGATGGCGTAGATGAATATGCGATAAATAAACTACTCTGTGAAATTTTTTCTGATGGCATCGTTCAAGATGGACACGCTAGTTCCCTCGTTAAGGAATCAGCATCAAGGAAATTTGATATGAAAGAAGAGGTTTTGATTTATATCAGTGATTTGCCCTGTTAGTTGTTTCTGTGTTATTTTTTCAACTAGGCAAATTCTCAATTTTAGTTTGCTTGCTTGTGTTAATGAAACATTTGTTGGCAGAATTTAGTTTTCCAGATGGGTAAGTGCCATGTTCCAGGGAAGTTATGTAAATATTTAAGGATTTCTGATGGCTCATAAATTTATGCTGTCATGCATAAATTATGAGCCACAGAACTTCTATTGGTTATTTTACTCTTTTAATTATTCCTGGTTCCATCTTTTGTTGATTGATGGTCGGCTGGATTCATTTTACTCATCACTTACATGAAATTTTAATATCATTACTTCCCTGATTTAGTTTCCGAATTGAATATTCTGTTCATCGATGACTGCTCTAAATGGTACCACATCTATTATTTCCAGATGCCTTGGGCTTGTTAACTTGTAAACTAACTAGTGAATGTTTTTCATGCTATATATTTAGTGGTTTATCATGGTTCTGCAGTCACTTTGTTTAATTCAGAGTTTTAGCAACAGAAATTTGTCTTAGCAGGTGCTGGTCAACTTGGATAACAAGATCAGGGATAGGAAAACCATATGATCAGCACTTGATTCAGGCCCAATCAGTTAATGAAGAAATAACCTGATTAAATACTGATTATTCCTGAAAATTTCTTTGCCAAGTTTGGGGTCAATTAATTTGGTTCAGTTTTAACCAACAAGTGGTTGATTGTTTATTGTGGAATATGATAAATTATGTTTACGTCTTGGTCATGTTGATAGCATTTGGCCTGTGGTGGTGCTGGCTTTGATAGAATTTTGGAGATTAAGTTGTTGTTATGCTAGTGGCTGAAAGATTGAAAAGGACAAATGCCTGTAACTATATTCTTAACTTTGTCTGTTTCTTTGTGATAACAAAGTGCTCGCTTATTTTTTCCGCATAAACATATGCATCATGCCGACTGAATGATTCTTTAAATATTTCTGATGTTTCTTCCATCATTGCAGGTGCTGCTTACTATTCTAACACAGTTGGAGCTTGGTGATGTGCAATATCTACACCTACTTCCACAACTCAATGTGACTTGTACCTTGTATTTTCACAAGGTGTTTATTTTAGCTTTAATTATTTTCTTTTAAATCCATGGGCCGGTCAATGAACATGTAGCTTCTTCATCTAAGTTTTTGGTTGAAAGTCAAACATTAACATGCTACAACGTAGTGCCCAATTTCTTCATTGTTCCTCAAATGACTCATCTAGCGCCAGGTCAAATACCTTGGAAGGCTGCATAGCTCCATTAGACTGGGCTGTCTCCCTTTTGCTTTCTTTTCAGCCATCTGATTCCTTTTCTTCTCATGTCCTTTTTGGTTGTCTCTTTTTACACTGACAAGATTGCTCGGGAAGTATATTCTCAACATTATTTGGGTATTATGATCTGGTTAATTAATTTCATTTCCTTCAAAGGCCTCCAAATTTCTTATTGTGATTTTCTATTTCAATTAATTTCAATTTCCTCAAAAGTCTCCAAATTTCTTATTGCGATTTTCTATTTCTGTAGA
The DNA here is from genome assembly GCF_009730915.1 of Dioscorea cayenensis subsp. rotundata. Classification (NCBI taxonomy): domain Eukaryota; kingdom Viridiplantae; phylum Streptophyta; class Magnoliopsida; order Dioscoreales; family Dioscoreaceae; genus Dioscorea; species Dioscorea cayenensis. The sequence goes on from NC_052475.1 coordinate 1,521,529, forward strand.
CATCACCAGATTTGCTTTCGAAAAAGGATATTCTGATTGCAACCATCATGAAGAAGTATGCCTTCATTTTTCCTGTGCTTGTTTAACTGAATCCTTCAAGATTCTGAGCTGTTAATGATTGTACTTGTTAGTACATTTGCAGATCAGAGATAAAGCAAGGATACTTTGTGTTTGACATACCCACAGTGGCAAATACAGTTGGCATAACCCCAACTGACCTATTGAATAAGCTGAAAAATCTCAAGGTTTGTAACGAGAAGATAACTTATGCGTGATATACATTAAATATATATATATATATATTTTGCTGTGGGCTGGTAGTCAATTTTTTTTGGTCAAATTGTTTTGAAGTGTGTATTTTTTATCATATGGACGCACAGCTACTTGGCAATTGATTATTTTAAATCACCAACCCATGGAATGCATCCTCAAAACAAAGAGCAATAAGGAAAAAGTGGACCATAAAGCAAGGGTCATCACAATTTTATTTTAGCAAAGCTTATCTTCACCATCCTGAAGAGAGATAATAAATCCTTGGATAAAGCAATTGTGGGATCACAGGCTCCTTTCAAATTAAGAGCAACGAAATTTCTAATAAATTAAGTGCCAAGCTAGTGAGGAAGTCTTCCATTTTCAAATTTAAAGTCATGGAAAAACATGAAATTGTGGTTATATTTGTTGGTATATTAGAATTAATTTCTCCAATTAGCTTGGTTTGTGTTGCCAATTCGTTCATTCTGGAAAGCTGGTGCATTTTACCTTGGTTCATCCCGCTGTTTACGAGAGCCAATGTCAGTTTGAGCAGGTTTGGTCCCCATGGGTGACTAAGTGTTTTGAGTGTTGCCACGATAACCTGCCATCTGCACTTCTACCATTTCTTTCTATTTCACTCCATGTCACCAACAAAATTTATGAAGGCAAAATATAAACTTTGTTTTCTATTTTTAGTGTGTTTGAACTACATTTGTAAACTATTTGTCTGCAACTGGTGAATTTGTTATATTTATTTTTATTGTCATCTACTGAAGGATTTGAAAATAGTTTGACATGAAAATATTGATACACAATAGTAGCTTATAACTTCTATTTTATTATCCCTGCTTTTGTTTTGCTTGAGAACTGAATTCTGATTTCTGATCTTGCGAGCCAGTTCATGGGAGAAATAACATATGACCTGAAGGATCCAGCATTTTGTTTTACAATTATAAAGGTGCCAGATGATTATTGCTCTCTCACATCTCGTATCACTAACTGGCTGTCTGAGGTTGAACAATGTAAGGTGAGTGCCTTATTTTTGAACCTTGGCTTAGTAATACTAATAGAATTTGTTAGCAGAGTCTGTCTTGCATTTGCATGTGGTTCTTTAACCAACCAAACTATGGTACCTATCATTTTTTTCATTCATGATACCAACTTTTATAACTTGTCTACCAACATTTGAAGTGTAGATGCTAAAAGCCTGTTGTAACTGAATTGCTTTGCTTTAGTCTGCATGCAGTGCGTTTACAAATACTTTTTAAATTTAACAGGTGCAAAAATTAGATGAAATGTTCCACGTTGCAACATTTGCTGCCAAGGAGTGTCCCAAAGTTGATGGATGCTTTGATAATATGCACACACCCTGCATCCAAAAGAAAATCCTGGACTACTTTTGTAGAGATGCCAATGCCCCATCAGATGATGTTTTCACTAAGATGGGACGCAGCAGGTTAGCAACTCTATAGAAATGTTTCTTTGCTGCTATTTTTTTTTTTTTTTTGCAGGATCACACCCAAAATATCTTGCAAGTTTTCTGTTTTCCAATGCATATGCATGATGGGTTCGTCCAATTGAAGTATTAAACTGATATGGCTTCTGTTCTTGTTTTCAGCCCATTTCTGCATGCAGATATAAAGGTGGGTGATTATTGCAATTCTAAGTCACAGATAGCTATGTTCTGTTTCATGACTTGATGTGCAATTCCTTTATCCAAACAGGTATTTTTGCAGAGCAATTCACATGTCAAGTTTACCCCAAGAGCAATAGCAAGAATTATGCATGGTATCCCTAGCCCATCTTTTCCCTCTGCAACTTGGTCTAAATGTCATTTCTGGTTAGACTCTTATTCTCTCTCAGATTCAAGTTTATCAAACTGCATTTTAGCTGCTAGCCATGCACAGATGGATTCTGATTATTTCTGCAACTGGTTTCGAAAAACTTAATTAAACTTGAATTGTCAACTTCTTCCAGTCCAATGAAGCTAATCTTCTTAAAACTATTGGCAGGGAGAGATATTCACAGATTGATTTTGCAGTAGTGATGAAAGCTGCCACATCAGAGCTGATGCATTTTGATAGGAAAACTTAGCTTGTGAACCAATAATCTTTAACAGTTGACACAAATGGTTGCACTTTGGCACAAACTGAGCCTTTGTAAAGGGAGACCAAACTCACATTCATGCCAAAACAACAAGAAATCATAGGAGTGATGCAAGTGATATACTAGAGAATCCATCAAACATTTGCAAGTGGAGTTGATCTTTTTCCCTTGCTGATGATTCATGAACACAAGATTCTACAATTAGTGGATCAGTCACTTGGCTACCAGTATGTATTGCAAATACACTCATCACCAATTGTCAACAATGTGGCCCAATGTTCCTCTTTGCAGCACTGGCTTGGTTGGGGAAGGAAACCAGGAAATTTCTACAAATAAATGCTGATGAGGATCCATCTTGTATAAGTTAAGCTTCTTTTTCCAGTTTCTTATGGTTTCTTTAATAACTTATGTAGTTTTGAAGAATATATTTGTATGTTTTTCTTTGCATGTAATTGATTTCGAGTAAGTCAAACATGTGCCTTACGTGAGATTTTTTTTTTGAATAATAGATACAAGCGCATTTTTTTTTATATGAATATAAACAGTACTGAAATCCGGATATACAATGTATGTACAATATGAAAATAGTATAAAAAATCCCGGGTGAACAATGTATGAACAGTATTGTCGGGATGGATTTAAACTTATAACCTCCCATTATATTTTGGTGTCATATCATTAGACTATCCAATAGTTGACCTTATGTGAGATTCATTCAATCTAAAAGTGGTAAGGGATATTAATGTGCTACTTTGCATTTTTGCATTTCCTAATTATTTTAAGCAAATTTTTTTATGTTATTTTTTATGTATGCATTTTAGGGGATTTATTTTATTATTATTATTTTTTGATAAATGTACAAATGCCTGTTCCACAATGAGGAGTTACCTTGAATTTGTTCTTTTATTATTTTGATAATATTTTACTATATTTAGTAGTGGTGGTTGATTATTTTCTTTTGTGGTATATATATATATATATAAATATATATATATATATCATTTAGCATTAATTTAGTTTATAATTATATTTTTATAATTTAAAACCATTTAATGCGACATCTTAAAAAGGAGAGTTTTTCTAAATATTCTAACATTTTCCAATCCTTTGCCTCAAAACATTGACCACCCTCCATTTATGACTACAAAATTAGCTTGCACTTCACAAACCTTCCTAGTCCTCTCTAGACCACCCCTGAAAATCCCAACCAAACTAATAAAATTAATTTTAAAAAAATTTTAAAAGATGCACTCATAATTGTTCCAATTTTTAATTAATAATAATTATAAGAAAAAAAGAAAAAAAAAGAAAAAGCTTTAATATATATATATATATATATATATATATATATTAGAATAACAGAACAAGCAAAGCATATTCGTCCACGTCATCAAAAGAAAGCGATGTTCAACTAGAATTCTCTTACCATCTTTCTTCGTTGCTCGTTCCTCTCCCTCCCTCCGAAATACCAGCTCTTTTTTTCCTAAAATTTTTTTCTCTATCTCTTCTTTGAAAACCAGCTTCGGATGATGAGAAGCGAAGGATGAGAGAGATGACGGAGGTCTCATCAATGGCTGCTTCTCAGGATCCCTTCTCCTTCTTCCACAATTACCCCTTGATCTCTTCCCTTCTCTCCTTTGTCATCGCCCAGTGCATCAAGTTCTTCACCTCCTGGTACTACTCAACTCTCTTCCTCTCTCTTTCCTCTTTTCTGCTGATTTCTTTGATTTGTTTAGCATTTGGCGTGTTGGATCGAAAAAGAGTTGGGATCCTGAAATATAGGGGTTGAATTTTTACTTTCAATGAGAATTAATGCTGCTTTTTTTTTAAAAAAAATGCTATTGGATCTGATTTTGAGCTCATTTTTCGGAAGATATTATATGAGGTTGATGCGATTGATACTTTGGCGTTTCTCTTTTTGTTATTACGATGAATAGAAGCCTTGAACTTTGTGGGCCAATTCATGATTTAATTCTTTTATTAGCCATTTAGTTTCATGAACTATCAACTGATTTTGTGATTTTTTTTTGTTGTTATTCCGGTTCATGCATTGGAGTAAAATTAAATCATAGTAGCTGTACTCTCTCCAAATATCAAATTTTACTAAACTGTAAAAATGTAATTTTTTTTTTGACATGTTTTCACAATTTATTTCAATGTATTTTGTATTTGTTCATTCCTATTTCTTGGCATGTTGTTCATCCTAACATACCATGTGTTATGGGAAAAAAAACATACAATTGTAACAAAAATAGAATGAGCATTGATTGAGTACCAAATTTTCCAGAACAAAAGTATGAAAAAAGCGAGAATCATCATTTTTGAAATTTTATAAATTGTACTTCAATAGAATATATGCCCTGGATAGGAAAAAGAAAATTTGTATGCCTACCATTATACCAATCAAGCTTTGAAGTCTGTGAGTAAAAAAAAAAATGCTCCTCTGCAGATCATGTATGATCCAACTATTGAGAGTTTTGGAATAACTCCATTTGCCCTTTTTCTATAATATGTTGTTTTCCCCTTGGGTTCTTGTAGATTTTTGGTTGTTAGCAATGCTTTTCTTGGTGATCATTGAACCTCCTTTATGGCTTATAATGATGGGAGTCTGATGAATGTTTGGCCATATTAAATAAAAAAGTGACGGTGCATGTTTGCCTTGTGTACCCATTTTTATATTTTTACATGATGCACAATGTTAGACACATTAGCAAGTTTATAGTTCCTGCTGCTTTGTTGATTTGCAGGTACAAGGAAAGACATTGGGATCTAAAGCAGCTGGTTGGATCTGGTGGAATGCCATCATCACATTCTGCTACAGTTACTTCGCTCGCCATTGCTGTTGGACTCCATGATGGCTTTGGGAGTTCTTCGTTCGCTATTGCAATGATTTTTGCATGTGTTGTAAGCAATTCATCTACGGTCTTGCAATTCTGTTTTCAAAAGCTTAGCTTTTGGACGCATGGCACCTGTATTATTTTTCTCCTCTTATTTTGTTAGTGCATTCTGTTAAGAAATTGTTATGCGCTAAAACAGGTGATGTATGATGCTTTTGGGGTACGTTTACATGCTGGAAAGCAGGCTGAGGTATGCACTTCTTAATCAGGATTTTATTATTTATTTTTGTGGTTTTGCTGTTGTTGATAGAATTGAACCATCATATCTCAGTAAAACCATCATCCTACCAAGGTCTATTTTTTCTTCTTTTGTTTTCTTAATCATCTCAGGCTCAGGGTGAGGATTCAGCAGCACCTAAATCTTCCCTATTGACATGTCAGTTAGGTATAGTTTACTAAATGACCTTTTCTCACAATCCTCTGAAACCCTTGAGCAGTCTTGAACCAGTCAGTGTGAATCAAACAAGTGATTTCCATTGACTACTTATAAGTTAAAACCTCTGGACAAATAGTGTGTTCTCCAAGATTCTGTCATTGATTGTTAGTGTGGTACCATACCTTCAAATATACCCTTCCTTCATCATGCTCCATTTAAAACTTCCAATATTAGACATATCTTTTGGTATCAATTGGGTAATAAATCATAAATGCCGTCCATCTGCACTCCCAAGGATCTTCAGAGATATTACTTTGGTAAATGTTCAAAATGGGAATCCTGGTCAGGTTCTCCTTTCATTTTCAAAAGGAGGAAGGAATGATATAATAGACCTTTTGCTTAAGATGAAGCACTTGATGCATCTTACTGCTTCTACCCTATTAAATTCTGCTTACCACCTCTTAATCTTTAGACATAAAAGCTTCTAAATTTTTTATTACAAGTCTTTGGTTGGTTTTTAAATTTTTTTTTTTTCTATTTCATATAACTTTTCAAATAATAACTATTAACTTATTGATTGTTGCATTTTCCTTACCCTTGCCCTTCAGGTGTTGAATCAAATTGTATATGGACTTCCATCAGAGCACCCTCTAGCTGATACAAGACCTCTGCGTGAACTTCTAGGGCATACTCCTACTCAGGTTAGTTCAGTTGGTTATTATTGAGTTACAGTTTTAATCTAATGCATGTATGGAAAATTGAGTTGAAAGTTAAAACTGTTACATGCCGAAAACCACTATATGATGCAAAAAAATTCTCAGAATTTAGGTACGAAAAATAAATGAATAGCCTCTTACTGATGAAAATCACCTTGAAGGAAAGCTGAAATTTTATTAAAAAATTGTAGTCTTCTTGAAATTGTAAACAAAACATAATAAATACTTATCATTCAAGGCACCTGATCCAACAAAACTACTAGATTTAACTATTTAAGGAATTCATATCCAAAAGGATAGATTTTTTCTTACCAGCTCTATCTACCATTGTAAAAACATTCTCTCTTTTAAAAAAATTACTGGTAATCATGCTTTGTGAAACTATATATATTCATAAATAGATATGGTCTCTTTTTCAGGTTGTTGCTGGTGCATTACTGGGATGTGTTACAGCTATTATTGGCCACCAGATCAGTTTGGCACATAGAAATGCTTCTTGAAGTTAAAAAATTCTTGGTATACAAGAGAAAATATATAGCACCTCAGATTGCTACTTTGTAAATACCCAATTCACTCTCTGATATTGTGATTCATCATAACAACCACCCTCCCTTTGAATTCATTCCATGATTTAGACACCATTTTGCAGTAATCTCAGCATTGTCAACAACAACTGACTTTGAAACATTTCTCTGCTACTTCATTCTCTGTTATTACCAGCCATCACAAACAAAACAGAGTCATTCAAAACAGAAATTATTCATAGCAGCAACAAGCACAACACTTGATTGTCTTCAGAGTCTGGAGGGTGATCTGGGGTGATGAACAACAATGTTATTGTAAGCATCCAGTGTGAGGAAATCATCCAATTCAGGTGATGTGCATTGTTTGGTGAAGATCTTGCTGGCCTTTTTGTAGAGGCCATTGTTGAACTTCTCCGGTCCAACCTCTTTTTCAATCCTTGCCATCTCCTCTTCGACCACCCGGCCGAAGAGTTCCAGTGTCACCTTCACCTTCACACCGTCGCCATCCAAAACAGCTCTGTGTTTTAGCCATTGCCAGTTTTGGACCCTACTGATCTCAGCTGTTGCTGCATCTTCCATGAGGTTGTAGAGCGGGACCGAACCAGTGCCGGAGAGCCAGGCGGCAAGGTATTGAATGCCGACCCTAGTGTTTAGCCGGAGTCCTTCGAGTGTCCTCACTCCTCTGGGCCTTTGAAGAAGGTCCTCTTCGGTGATACTCGCAGCATCCTCTCGCTTCATACTATATATCTGATTCGGTTTACTAGTCATATTACTAGTGAATACTTGCAGGATATCAGGAATAAGACCCGGGTGCGCTGCCCAGGTGCCGTCGTGCCCTGCTCGCACCTCTCGCAGTTTGTCCTTCCGCACCAGCTCCATCGCGGCCTCATTTGCCACCTTATCATCCTTGATCGGAATTTGCGCAGCCTGTGCCATGCATATGTGAGTGATCAACCATGTAAACAAATCCAATTGAATTCCTACAAAGTTAATATGAAATCATACCATGCCGCCCATCGCATGGACACGGCGACGGTGGCAAGTGTAGATGAGCTTCTCTGAGTAGCTCTTCATGAAATGTTGGTTCATTCCGACGAGGACTCGGTCGGGGAGAAGCCGATCAGGATGAGCCTGAAATGTCTTGACATAACTGAAGATATAGTCCCATCTCCCACAATTAAGTCCCACAGAATGATCCTTTAGCTCATATAGTATCTCATCCATCTGAAACACTGCAGGCAAAGTTTCAATTAACACTGTTGCTCTTATGCTCCCTTTCTCTATTCCTGCCACATTCTCTGCTCTCTCAAACACACAATTCCATATCTTTGCCTCCCTAAAATAAAACATTTCATATAATTAAGTCATTACAGTTAACTGCAAGAAAAATTTTATCTGGAGTTTAATTAGATCAAAAATTTCAATACCTTGAGTGTTCCATCTTTGGAAGATAAAAGAAAGGGCCGGAACCGGCGCCTTGGGTGGCACGGAACATGTTGTGGTTGTGAAAGAAGTAGAGGCCGAAGTCGAGGAGGCAGCCGGTAGCTGGCTCACCGTCGATGAGAATATGAAACTCCGGCAAGTGCCAGCCTCTTGGCCGGACGAATAACACCGCCGGCTTCTCATTAAGCTTGTACATCCTCTTCCTGATCTTGTCTTCATAACTTATAGTTCCATTCACTGCATCTCTAAGATTTACATGGCCTCTCATCAAGTTCTCCCAGTTTGGTGATAGTGCATCCTCAAAATCAGCCTACAAGTACAATGATCTGGTTTAATTAAGACTATTAAATATATATATATATATATATATGCAAAAAGGGCCGTCTATTATTCAAAAAAAAAAAAAAAATTATATATATACAAAACAAGAAACTGCTTAATTAGAAATAGAAATTTAGCAACAGAGTTATTTTGATACTAATTAGAAACGAATCAGCAACAGATTACTCATCCGTGTTTTTAATTTAACAACGGATTTATAATCTGTTTGTAAATTAGTAACTAATATTAGTAACAAAATGTAATTCAAATCTATATTGCATGTATTCTAATGACAACACTATGATCAATACTAATCAAGATAATGTTGAAGATGACATTAATTATTAAACACAAATTCTCTTGCAATTATATCACAAAAACATATATAAAACATCAAATTAAAACTAGCAAATATAAAAATAGAATACAAATGATACCATGAAAACTTTAGCTCCAGAGTTAAGAGCATTGATAATCATCTTCCTCTCAACCGGCCCTGTAATCTCCACCGTTCGATCAGCAACCGCCGGCGGCACACCAGCACAAACCCAATCACCATCCCTTATATTCTTAGTGGCTGGATCAAACCCAGGTATCTCTTCCAAGTTATACTTTTTCTGAGACTCTTTTCTACACTCCAAAGCATACTTAATCCTGCCTCTAAACTCCCTTTGCAACTCTGCCACAAACTGCAAGGCCTCCTTTGTTAAAATCCTTGCAAACTCTTCATCATATCTCCCTTTAATGTCCACTCCTTCAGGTACATCATAAGAACCCATTTCTTTCTTTCTTTTTTTTTTTCCTTTAAATTTTCTTGTATGTTTTAAGCTATGAAGATCTTATGTATATATATAAATATGGGAGAAGGGGATAAGGATGAAGAAGGGGTGGGTACGTGTTGTGTATGGGTTTTGCATGGAGGGTTGTACGTACGTCAGCTTAGGAGATAAGAAATGGGCGTTATGGGGGTTTGGTTTTTGTGCCAACTTTTTTTTTTTAATATTATTTATTTATTTGTAGCAACTTATGGAGATCTTGTAGTGCGGGCTTTGGTGGATGGATACTTAGAAAACATGGCGAATGGTTTTTTTTTTTTCTGGAAAGTTTCTAGCGAAATTATAAGCTTCTAGAAGAATTTTTGCTAGAATTCGTTTTTTTTTGTTAAATGTGTGCTGAAGTGCTGAACTAGAAGTTAGATATTGTATTAATTATTATTATTATTATTTTGAAAATATAAATAAATCACTTACATTAAAATAAAAAAAAGAGATCAAGAATACTTAAAAAAAATACTATAAGATGGAAGACTAGGACAAAAATAACAATATAACAAAAAAAAAATCTAGTGGATTAAATCTATGGCAGTCACAACAGTAAGAATGAAATACCAATTTTTTATTTTAAAAATAATAAATAAAATATAAAAAAAAACACTTCATTAGATGAATAAATTATATTAAAATATTTTACATTGTTTCTAAATATAATTTAGTGGATAAATATAAAAAAAAATTTCATTAAAAAAAAATTAGCAGGCTAAAAAGGCGAGCCCAATCCATTTGAGCTTACTTAGCTGGGCTCTGACAAACATTCAAGCTTGCACCGACTAAAATATGATGTCCCGCCGGAACAACATAGTATACCAACATAAGTTTGAACTGTCAATCTCCTATTCGACCAAACCTAAATCCTAAAGCATATGTGATTGGTCAGCTCGATTGTTAAATTGTGCCAAAGGGCATACCACACCGCGAGACCACGGGCCCCGCCCCCGGTTTCCGATCTCTTCTTCTTCGTTTTCATCTTCTTTGAATTCCAAGCAATCCCTCCCAATTTCCTCATCGATGGTGCCCTAATCTCTCTGGGTTTTGCTTGAGCTTGGATCCCATTAATGGCGAGATTGGTACCCAAGCATGGGCCTAGGAAGTACGTTGTTGTCCTCGCCTGCATCTCGCTTCTCGGAGTCGCCCTTGTCGCTGATTTCCTCTGGGCCTCCTCATCATCTTCGTCATCGCTAAATTGGTCGAATTCGCTTGATGTATCGCTAAATAGTCCCCGTACGAAGCCCAAGGCGGTGAGTTTCTTGTCTCTCTTCCTTCTTTGGAACTAGGGTTTTCGAATGAGAGTGTTGAGCTGGTTGGATTTGATGATTTGGATTTATATGGTTGTTTGTTCATTGTTGGATTTTGGAATAGTTTGTAGCCTCATTGTGGTTTACAACGTGAGTTGACAGTAAATAGTATGAAGTTGGTGTTTTGATTTTTGTGATTCAGTCTGCTATTAGTGGTTGGAAGCGGACAGTCAGAGAAAAATGGGGCAGAACTATATGTTAGAAAGTTGAATTCTTTTTTCTGGATATCTTTAAACCATGGTGTCCTTTATTATTACCGTGAAAAGTGACGAAATGTTTAGGTGAATGTTGCTTGGTGTGTAATTTGATGCATGTTCATGAGCCATGATTTTTTGCATTGGCACTTATAATTTAGTAATACTATCCTGACAAATTTTGTGCTTTTTTGGTTTGAATTTGTAGGAAATATTCTGGTTTTTAATTTTGTTTGGCTTGTGGCTTGTTTTGGTATGCTAATAATAAATCAGGATTTTAGAACATATTGTTTATGGGAGTAACAGAAATATAAAACATTGATGTGGGGAGTTGTAAAACCACATAGTACCATTTGAAACTACATTTCCCTAATCAAATCCTTATATTTCGTCAGGACACTTATATTGTAAATGTGGCAGAGTTCATCTGCCAAGCCACTTGGATACCCTTTTAGCAGCTCAATTTCACATAATGGCCATATTTAGGCCTTTCATACTGTAGGTATGGCCTGCACTTTTGTACTACTGTGGCGCCATTTTTTCGTACACTAAATGTGGCTTTATTGTACTTAGTTGCTTATTTGGTTTGTCACTTTCCAGTCTTTAATCTGACTTCTTGTGAAGTCATGAACAAAATCTGTAAATTTTATTGTAATAATTTTTTTTTTTTGTATCCATTTGATAATTGTGTTTTCTTATTTGTTCTTTCTTGGGAAAATCATACAGGTTAAATAATGTGAAACATCATTCAAACAGGCTTTAGTTTGTTCTGATATCAGGACCTGCAAGTAGCTTTCCTTTCTATCGCATTTATGTTATTTTATTTTCTTTGAGTAACATACCCTGTGAGTGTACCACGAGGGCATTGGCTTAGCTATCAATTCTCTATTAACTTGGCTAACCAGTTGGCAGCTTTGCTGGCATTTGTTTCTTCTTTCTTTTGTTAAATTTAAAGTGAAGACTCTCATTTGCTACTGTTTTCACATATAACCTTTTCATTTATCTGTTAACGGGATATGTAGCATTCTGCAGGCTGGAAAGAACAATAAGGACATTAAAGCATTTATTTCAGAAGGGCCAAATGCAACTTTTGCTGATATACCTGCACCACAGTTAGAATGGGAGGAGATGGCAGAGGCACCAGTACCTCGTCTGGATGGGGCTGCTATACAGATTAAAAATCTTTTATATGTCTTTGCCGGCTATGGCACCATTGACTATGTAAGAGTTTTTTTTTTTTAGTGTTGATTTCAGTATATTATTGTTGTTTGGTTATAGTCTATTTGCATTCTTCTTTGATTCTGTTAGACAGGTAACTTTGCCATAAAATTCAGGCTTATATCTAACAACATAAGTTTCTCAATTTTTGTATAGTTGGATGCTTAACTCTCACTGAGTATCAACAGATTATTTGAAGTTGTTAAAAAATGTGTACATATATTAGAATCAGATGGCAAAAAGGCCACTGAATTGATAATTTTTATGTGTATGAAACATGCCAACATGATTTGTTTTCCATGAAATGATAACTGGTTGGATTTGAATTGTTACAGCTATTTATCAGGGTTGCCTTTAATAATTGATCCGAACACTTTTATTGTGATGGCTAACATATATAAGGGATAAACAAGCCTACAGGGGAAAAAAAAAGAACTGGTACTCATGGTTTTTCAGTTGGCTATGTGAAATTGAATGACAGACCATGCACCTGAGATTTATTGGTTTATCCATTTGTTCTAGTATTAAGGAACTATAAGATCTTTGTGAAAATTAGTTTTCAAGGAAAAACTAGCGCATGATTGGCAAATTTCATGATTAAAATGATTTATGTTATTTCAACCTTGCTTCATGAATGAAACTTGAATCCTTCCCTATTTTTTAATTTGATGATTTGATGTCTTTATGTGGCTCTCATAATGCAGGTGCATTCTCATGTGGATATATATAATTTTACTGATAACACATGGGGTGGAAAGTTTGACATGCCAAAAGAAATGGCACATTCACATTTAGGAATGGTGACAGATGGTAGATACATTTATGTAGTCACTGGCCAATATGGACCACAATGTAGAGGGCCTACAGCTCGCAATTTTGTATTGGATACAGAGACAAAAGAATGGCATGATTTGCCTCCATTACCTTTCCCCAGGTACATGCTAGATTGGTTAATATGATGGTGATGTATGTCTGTTATGTGAGGGTAGGGTTATCAGTTATCAATTTCTTTTGTGACAATTAGGATTGGATGTTGTTTGTTGAAACAAGCCTTTTTCAATCATCATTACCTACACTCATGGAGGCTTTCTTAAATTTTTACCTTACAACACCTTTCTTCATGTTTTTCAGTTATCAGATATCCAGCCTTTACAAATCTTCACTGTAGACAGAAATATGCACTTTTCTTCTTATTGTATTAGTTTATATTCGAACTTCTCTTTGAAAGTTATAACAGACATGCTACATGCTATTTTTCCGCTGGATATTTTTTATCTGTCTCAAATTATCATATGGTAGAAAATATGATCAAGTGAAATTCACTGTGATTTCTTAGTTGCTTTAAATGTTTGTGTAGGTATGCACCAGCTACCCAACTTTGGAGGGGCAGACTCCATGTTATGGGTGGTAGCAAGGAAGACCGCCATGAACCTGCATTAGATCATTGGAGTCTTGCTGTGAAGGATGGCAAAGCACTGGAGAAAGAATGGAAAAGTGAAATACCTATACCTCGTGGTGGCCCTCACAGGTATGCTGACTCTGTTTAAATCTTCTATTGGAAATTGAGTATGGATTATTTCTTATCTTCTCAGATTATTTTTAATCAAGGCATTTTGCAGTGGCAGAAAAATGTGCTGTGGGAACATGTGCATGCTGATACCTTCAATTGCTTTTGCTCATATGCACATGCTTAAAACAACTAATATGATGTCTTTGTTCTGTGTATTGCTCTGGTAGCACCATAGCATGCAGAGATTTTAGTTACTGTGCACCATTGTTGTGATGTATGAATTAGTTAATGACATGTAGAAGGGAATACACATAATTTCCAGATGATGTTTTAAGTTGATTATTGTATTGGGACATCTGCATTTAGGAACAAATTTGCAAATGGTCTCCTATCTGATTGATGGGTTAATTTTTTCTTTGTTGTTATTTTGATTTGTTTTTCCTGTTGGAAAATGGACTCATCTTTAATAATATGAGAGCAACTCTGGCTCAAATGATCATCAAGAAGAGCTAAGTTAACTAAGGACCTTGTAGCCATGAATAAATAATAATTTGCAATACACTTTCTCTGTCATCAAATTGTAGACACCTCTTCTTCATCAATTTTATACTGATTGCCATTTTGCCAACAGGGCCTGTGTTGTGGTCAATGATCAACTTTTGGTTATTGGTGGTCAAGAGGGTGATTTTATGGCCAAACCTGGATCACCTATTTTCAAGTGTGCTCGACGAAATGAGGTATGGGATCACTGCATTCATTAAGGTCTTCTATGTTCAGTTTAAGTTTCACTTTGAAGGGGCTTAAGATGATTTTTTAAACTCACTAGAGCTCACCTGATATGATCATCCATAGTTAACTATCATCCGAATCCTTTAACTTTACTGTCTCTGTTCCTTTGATCCCTTTCCAGTACTATTTTCTAAGTACTTTGACTGTATTTTTATCATACTTATTTCCATCTGCTAAAACTTAGACACATGACGTTGTATCAAATGATGTGCCTAGCTAGGATGAAAAATGAAGCTAGCTTTATAAAAATGCTACTAATTTCTAAATTACAACTTCTGAGATGATATTTTCTTTTGATGCATTTCTATGCATTTATCTAGGTGGTATTTAGTAATGTCTACATGCTGGATGATGGATCAAAATGGAAGGAGCTTCCCCCAATGCCTAAACCTGATTCTCACATTGAATTTGCTTGGGTTATCGTTAACAATTCCATCATAATTGCTGGAGGGACAACAGAGAAACATCCGGTAACGAAGAAGATGGTGCTTGTTGGTGAAGTATTTCGCTTCAATTTGAATAACTTGGTAAGAGTAATTTTTATTTACTAGATGAAATGTTTTTCCCCCACAATTTCCTGTTTTCAGCTTTTCTCTGTGCTAAGAACATGTACTTACTCTGTTCATATCATGTTCTTGATAGAAGCAGACATACATCATCTGTAACAGATATCAGTGATGTATTATTAACTTGGTTTCCTACCGATGTATTATAATCTGTATATATAAAATTCAAGAAGGAGAAATACGGTTTGGAGGGACATTAAAATTAGACTCATGTTTAGGATCATATCAAGTGCTCATGCCCTTAAATAGAGACCTCCTCAATGTTGATTACAGATCTCTATTATTTTGTATTTGTTTGCAAGATTTGCACCTCAATGTTGAGATTGAAATATGTTGTAATTGTTTATACAGGAATGGTCAGTAGTTGGCAAAATGCCCTTTCGAATCAAGACGACCCTTGTTGGGTTCTGGAATGGCTGGCTATACTTTACATCTGGACAGAGAGATAGGGGGCCCCTTGATCCTGCCCCTAAAAAGGTTATTGGAGGTATGTGGAGAACCAAGCTAATCCTATAATCAACTACTTTGCTTTTGATTACTATTTGATTTGAAACCAAGGTTTGAGTACCACATGTATCCAATCTGAATTTTGTTTATTCATTTTATTAATTCATTCTTGGGGCCTAGTTTGCCTCTCCCAAGTGTCTTAATATGTAGCCACATGATGTGCTCATTGCTGATGGTTTGATCATGGCACTGTGCCATCTTTTTGCATTTTTTTTTTTTTAATGTTAACTCAATTATCTTTATAGAAAGACTGCCTACTTTATACTTTGAAGCTTTTTGGATAGGTTAAATAAAATAAGTAATGGGACAATTTTATTGGAGGAGGTAATTGGAGTATGATTTAGAGATATTTTTTTACTTTTATGGTGGTTTTGTGGTTAAGTTACAGCTACATGAATTGAGAATTTTTTTTTTCTTTTGGGAAAATAATCATGTAAAAAGGTTTTGAGTATTGCAAATAGTGAATTTACAAATATTATTTCCTCAACAAACGAAACAGTTCAGTTTTTTCTTTTTCATTAGAAACAAGCCATCCAAATATTACACTAAATTAATAAAATATAACAAATATATATATATATATATACTAGGTATAAATAAACAAGGGATTGAGGAAGAGCAAAACAAGGAATAACATGTATTAGTGGACAGGTATCTTATATGAGAACAACTGTAGTGAAAAATACAAAATATCAAATCACAACTCTAGTGAATCACCAGACAAGACATGTGCAATGACCACGTCTAAACATGCGCTTGAACAACTTGAATGTGATCAAGTTGGCAAAATATTAACTTCAAGATCACCCATTGACCAAGCTGAAGATTCACCTGATAGTTAATGTTCCTTTATATATATTCCTAGAAAGTATGACAATGATAGCTAAGAATGCAACAGAAGAAACAGCCACCAAAGCCAATCACTATTCACCAGTGCTCCTTTGCTTGTCCTGTTACTTATTCATTAAAGTTCAACAACTATACCAACAACAACAACAACAGTGACTTATCCCACTACTGTACTAAAGCTATTGGTTAACACCCTTTGAACTATTGATAGGATCTATAAGCTATAAAATTATGAAGAAAGTCAGTGTCTGTTGTATAGCTGTAAAATTGAAGGGCATTACAGCATTAAAAAAATAAATAAAATAAAATAAAACAAAAGAAATACATTAGCCTGACCGACTCTACAACAAGAAATTGTAAACTATGAAAGACAACAACTTCACTAGCAATATGCAACTCCACTTGGCTGAGAATGAGAAGGTATATGGTCTATGAGCCTATAAATAATCAACAACATGATTTGAGTTTAGCCATGAATAAAATCATAATGCATTATGGAGACGGTGCTCATCTTCTTATTAACATTATGTAAAGAATAAAGCATTATCCCTTGGGAAGCCCTAGTGCTGTGTTCATGTCTTCAATAAAACAAGCAACTGATAAGACCATCAAAACATTGTGGATAATAACCAACATCAAAGCTGACTACCCAAGATATGACGATAAAATACAAGAAAAATATAATGACCGAACCAATTGATTTGCGACCAATCAAAAAGTGGGAAAATATGTAAATTAATATACACATACAAATAAGGAAGAAACTTGAAGAGCTAAAACAGAAGCTGTCAAAGAAACATATGAAATAATGAAATTATTTCAAAAGCTCAAATTTTATATACTTGAATCACCAAAACAGAAAATTGTTAAAGATACATACTATTAAAGAAATCATCTTGAAAGCTGAAATGCTGTAAACTGGAAGCACATACACACAAATTGTGGATGACAAATACAAATAATGAAACTGTCTTGAAATGCCAAATGCTATAATGGCATTTTGTTGGTCAACTTGCACTATAAAGATCTGTCAAAGCAAAGTGGCATCAAGAGAACATCATAGTCAATTACAAGGTCTCACATCAAAGATAGAAAAAAAAAAAATCAAACAAGTACCTTTCTCCTGAAAATTCAATAAGGAACAAGCATTAAACACATAACGAACAATTGATTTCATTCATAACATGGTTGATATTGATTCTTAAAATGAATCAAACAAACAACCATCTAGAATAAATCCCATGCCCATAGCTGACTAAGTTACAACAACAATCCATGGAATTCCAAAAACTACAACACATGCTGTTATCCAAGAAAACAGTATTAATGGTACACATGGATAAAGAGCAATGCAAGTGAATGGCTTCAAAGTAAATTACCTGGAAAGCTCATTCTGCCTCATCAGAAGGTACAGACACACATTCGTGGCTGATTTACATATTCTTTTCAGCAATCCACAACTAAGCTTCAGCATCATCCTTGCCAAAATTGAGAGGGAACTCATCAAACTCATCGGTTTCACGTCCCTTCCCAACAGATTTCAATGAATTATAAACCTTATACATGGAAGGCCTCTCCGTCAACCGAGCAACCACGCAGCTGCAAGCAATGATCAAGCACTGGACGATCTCATCGTCATAGCCCTTTCCGCGAATTGACCGATCAATTGCATCATTAATCTGGCCAGCATTGGCCAGCTGATTCACCCAATCCACTAGACTACCTTTGAACACTTCCCCGGCAGCATCAGTACTGATCTCCGTTGGCTTTTGCCCAGTAGCCAGCTCCAGTAAGACCACACCAAAGGCATACACATCCCCCTTCATCGTCGCCACTGGAGTGGTTGCATACTCAGGTGCCACATATCCAAAGTCACCAAAATCCCCATTCATGAAAGGGCTTGTGTTAGTGTTGGTGTTGCTGTTGTTACTATTAGTGGAGGTCTTCACAAGCCTTGCAAGACAGAAGTCAGTGAGCCGAGGATCATAGTCCTCATCGAGGAGAACTGCACTGGAGCTAAGGTTTTGGTGAAGATAAGGGATCTCGAAGCCATGGTGAAGCCAAGCAAGGCCACGGGCAGTGCCAATTCCGATCTTGAGCCTTGTAGGCCAATCTAGATCCCCATTGCCAGAGCGCAAAAGAGTAGAGAGAGCACCACCAGGCATGTTCTTGTACACAAGAAGCCGCTCCTCCTCGACGATGCAAAACCCTAGCAATGGCACCAAATTTGGGTGCCGGAGCTGCCCTAATCGGCTCATTTCCGCGCGGAACTGCTTCTCGGGGAGGACGCAACCATTGAGGCGCTTCACAGTGAGTGCGGATCCATCACGGAGCACAGCCTTATACGAAGTCCCCGTCCGCGAGCTCCCGGCGACGACGATGTGATCGTTGCGGAAGTCATTGGTGGCCGACATCAGATCCGCGAGCTTAACCTTCACGATCGGCTTCTGGAACAGCGAAACAGGGGCAAGCCGGTGCTGAGACGCGCGCAGCCGATCAGCCCAGAGCCTACCGTCCTCCCCAGCAGCAGCAGCGCGCCTCTTAAGCCGTGAAGACGACGGCGAGAAGCACCACCGCCAAACAGCGTACGCTAGAAGCAACGACGCGGCGGCGCCGAGGACGCCGGACGCGATGATGATAATAAGCCCAGTGCGAGTCAACGACCGGCCGCAGGATCTCAGCGGATGGCCACAAAGAGACGGATTGCCATCAAACGAGGAAGAATCGAAGTGGGAGAGCGAGGAAGGGATGGTTCCCGAGAGCTGATTACCAGATAGCGAGAGACGCTTGAGCCGCTCAAGCCGGGACAAAGACAAAGGGATCGGGCCGGAGAGGCGGTTATCAGAAAGAAGAAGCGTGTTGAGGAAACGGCAGTTGGAGAGCTCGGAAGGGATCTGGCCGGAGAGGGAGTTGGAAGAGAGATCAAGCGTGACGAGATAAGGAAGCCAGTCACAGAGAGACGATGGCAGAGGTCCAGAGATGGAGTTCCCAGATAGATCAAGGTTCTGGAGAGAGGAACAGTACTGGAGATCAGAAGGGATGGAGCCGGAGAGGGACATGGATGGGAGGGAGAGAGTAAGGACACGGTTCTCTTGATCGTTCCAGCAGGTGACGCCGGAGAAGGAGCAGACGAAGCCGGCGGATTGGTTGGCGAAGTTCCATGAGAAAGGGGAGGTGGAGGAGGTGGAGAAAGCGTCGCGCACGCCACGCAGGCATCGTGCGTCGTCGCTGGCGACGGCGGTGGAGGAAGCGGCGGTGAAAAGGAGGAGGAGTTGGAGATGGAGAGGAAGAAGCATAGTGGAAATGGAGAAGAATTATTGAGGAAGGGGTTGAGTGTTTGGTTTAGAGTGTTGGAGATGGGGGAATAACTACTGGTTTTTTTATTATTATTATTTGAAATTTTATTTATTTATTTATTTTTGGAAATTTTGTAGGAGTGGAGTGAGTAGTGAGGGAGGCAGTGTGTTTTATTTATTTATTTATTTATTTATTTGTGGTTTTATGTTAAGATGGTTGATGTTGAGCAATATTTGATTTATTTTTATTTTATTTTATTTTATTTTTTTTGCTAAGAACAAGAGTGATGGTGAAATATTTAAAAAAATTTAAATTTAAAATTTATAAAAAATAATCATCGATTATGAGTACTGATTTATAATCTAATTTTTTTTTAAAAATGAGAGTATATTGATTAGATAATTAAAGTATACTGGTTAGATAATTAATTTTTGGACCGTGTATAGACCGTGTATAAACTGTGATGTTTATAGTACTGGTTAAATAAAAAAATAAAAAAAAATAATGGTTGTTATTGATGGTGGGGGATTTTAATGAATAGTTAGTGAGAGGATGAAGGGGGAATCTTTTGATGGGTTGGGGGAGGGAATCCACTTTCAAACAATTGAAAAGAACAAATGGAGAAAAGTTGTTGTTGTTCCTATTATTATTATTATTATTATTATCACCCGCTGGTCATAAATTCTAAACTAATTTAAAAACGAAATATTGGAAAACTATTTAAATTATTTTTTATTATTTAATTTTTTTAATAAAATAGGTAAAAATTATTAATTTATTAAAAACTAACATAATAATAAAATTGATGGGAAACCCAAAGAAAAAAGAAAAAAACTACAGTATTTTCAATTAATCCATGTTTGTAATGTATATATAATTTAATATTATGTTTTAGAAGAAAATGAAGCGGCTGTGCTATTTTATATGGTTCTAATTTTATTGGATATTTATGAAGAGATGAGCTTCTATCATATTTTTAAGTATAAATTTAATATGGTTATGTTATATGTAGGAAACTTTTTTTGATGGTGTGTTTCTATAAGTGATGGTTAATTTCATATAAAATAAATAAAACTAAAAGAGTAACAAGACTCCAATTTAAGTTCTTTTGATTATGGTAAAAATATAGAATGTAATAAATTTACATAAGTTCATGTTAGAAATTGAGTTGTAGATGTGTAATTTCAATATTTCAACACTAAAAAAGAATTCAAAATTTTAAAAAATTGTGGGGAATTATATATGAATGGATATGGCCAAAATAAATATATTAAATAAGTAAAAGTGCAAATTAAGTGACCAACTCAATGAAATAATTGATTAAAATTTTAAAAATAATTAAATAAATAGCCTGCATGTATTTAATCTATTATTAATATTTTAAAGGGCTGCACTGTATTTGGATTTGACGTGACACAATTTTATTCATTAATTTTAATTCATTAATGAAAAATATATATTTTTAGTAATTATTATATTAAAATTTCTGATAAAAAATAGAAAACAAATATTGAGAAATGATAATATATTTATAAGAAAAAGGTGTGTTTAGGTGACTCACTAAAGATTCTCACTATAAATAAATAACACTAGTGTGGGTAGCCCGTGCTGACGCTACGGGTTATCTATAATGTTTTTTTTTTTTTTGGGAAAAACTTTACATGTACTTAATATTTTATTTGCTGATAATTGTTGTTTATTAGAAGTGTTTCATTAATTTTTTTTGAAAAATACATTTAATTTGCAAGTGTTTATTCATGTATTAAATACGGGCAGAAGTTCAAGTTTTTATTGTCCATTCCACATAGCAACATAAAAGGGTACAAAATATTTTTTTTTTTTCCATTTCATTCATGATTTTCATTATAAATATGCTTCAGAAACATTTGTATGTTCAACATTGTCATCCATGGTAGCTGGAAGGTTGAAGTCGAACAGAGTGATTTCTGGTGGGTTTTCAGGAGATGAGTTGGATTTGAGAGGTTTTTTCCCATTGTTGTTTGATGAGTCAACCTGAAAAAATAATAATGTATTAGCTCATTTTTTTTTTCATTAAGTAATGTGTTGTTGGTAATTGGGACGATATACTAAAACAACATGCTATAGTTATTAATGTATGGATCGTTTTAGTGTTACATTTGTTTTCCATGATAATCAGAGTAAATCAATTAGATATTCATTTTATTTTGTATTTTTAAATTGATATGCAAGTATTATTGTTATATGTGATTTTTTTTTCATTAATCATGATTAGTCTAAGATTAATTTGTAGTTAACTTGATATTTTTCACATATTTAAATTGAACTTACATTTTTTTTGGAGTGTTCTAGTTGCTCATAGTTCCAATTTAGTTTTGATGACACTTGTTCATGACATGGGTGGTAATCCTGTCATTTCAGTAAAATTTTTCACATTAGCAATAACTATTAATGCATTCATATTTTGGGAAAAAAATTTCAAAAAACATTTGTAAAAATTTACTTCGAGTTTCTCCATAAGTTTGCTTTTGCATTTGAGGCTTGAGACAATAATATGTCACTGCACTTGGGTCGATGAAACCTTCTTCTACAGACTTTGGTCAATGAAAAGAAAGCAATGAGTCGTAGTAGCCATTAATATTCAATAATCCAACCTACAACCATGAATAAGTTTGTCATAATTTGTTCATAATTTCCATTATGTTTTGCCTATAATTGCCATTGAATTACCGAGCTATTGTGTATGCCTAGTTGTGCCCACGTAATCACTTCAAAAAGTTCTTCAAGAGTACCATAACCTCCTGTATAATATTTTCAATTGAGATTAATTATTTTTTTTTATTTCAAGAGAAAAAAAATAATGACTTGTGAGAGGTTTTGTATAATGAATAGTAGCAGAATGATACTAAAATAAAAACAATGTTAGTGAATATATAACAAATATGAAATGTAGGGTTGTGTAATAACCAGGGCATAGCAATAAAAAGCATCGAGTGCGAGTCATCTCTAGCTTTTCTTTGGTGCATATCGACCCACAGGTTTTACTTCTCCTATAGTGACGCCAGTGATCTGAAAAATTTACAAAACAATATATTACTGAATAGCCATTGGTATTTGTGGTTTTTTTTTTTGGAATAGCTTGTTATAAAATTCAAAAAAAAAATTTCATACCTCTTTATCCATTAGAGCTTTGGGAATGATACTAAGCATATGGAGAAAAAATGTTAATAACTTCAGTTTTTTTCAAATAAATGGTGTTTTAATTTTTTTTTTAAAAAATAAACCATACCCAAGAACTTGTTTTCCACCATTAAAGACAGTTTGCGATATCAAGCCCATTAATCCAATATTGCCTCCTCCATATACTAAATTAATGTCTTTCATCACCTGAAGGGATTTGCAAGGTTATTTCATATTTTTTGTAGTTGAGCATACACAAATGAGTAGGCTATATTATTATAAGAACAATAATAGAGAAAGAACAATGGAACGGAAGAGAGAGTGATGAAAAAAACAATTAAAATAAGGTAAAAGTAAAAAGCCAAACCAGGTTCTTTGCAAGATCAATAGCGACATCTTGATAACTCTTTTTGCTTTCCTAAGTGCTACTCTGTAAAAACACAAATTGTCTTGAATTTGGATGTACTCATTCTCTTTCTTTTGTTTTGCTTTACTAACACTGCGAATTGCATTAAATTATAATAAGGAAAGATGAAATCAAGATGCAAGTATGATATTTTTTTTATTGCTATAAATAAAACAAACTGGTTGATAATTGAATAATAATAATAATAATAAGGATGAGCAAAAGAGGATCTTAGAATTGTATAAAACATTAGACTGATGATATGTATCTTTTGTTGGAGTCTTACCACGTCTGATCTAGGATATTAATGATTGTGTTGGAAGAGTACTCTATTTCTATATATAGAGAGATGGTTTCCTTGCGTTGTTCTTCTTTGGTTATATGTTTTTTCGGATCCTTTGAAAAAAATAGATTTGATTTCCATTCGTACATTTTTTTTCTAAAAATGTAATTGAAAATGTTAAAATTATGATAAAATCCAAAAGAAGGGTAGATTTTCTTAAAAGAAGAGTAGATTTTCTTAAAAGAAGAGTAGATTTTTTTATACCAATCCTGCCAAAAGTTAGCGAACCCTAGTTTTTTGGATCATGATGATAATCCATTCCAATCCTGCCATAAGCTAGCAAACCCTAAAAAATTTTTGATCCCGATGATTAATGTGTAGATCCGCATTGGATTGTCTCTTGATTGGATGGGGAGCAATGAACAACATATATTGTGTTATAACATATAATGGGCAAAAGACAAAGAAGTCAAGCTCAAATACCAAAAAAATGGATCTAACTATTTCATACCATGCTTAAATGATTAGTTAGCGATCTTGACATCCATAACCATCTTTTTAGCAAATCTTGTTTTCTTGGACAACTCATTGAGAACATAATGCTTAATATCTTTTGTCGAAAGATGCAAACAAATAACATTCATGTTTTTAAAAACAATGACCATCAATTGTTAAATTGAGACAAAGAAAAGTAACATCTGAGATGCCCTATAACGACAAAAATCCTATGACAAATGATATAACTATCTAATAGCTACAAAAAGTCTTTTTGCCAAATAAGCTCAAAAGAAAAATATATGAATTGATGAAAAAAAATTGTGAAAAATTAAAACCAAATCTTACCTCCTTAGACAAAAGAATTGACAACAAAATCCTTGATATCTCTAATGACATATGCAAACAAATAATATAAAAAGTTGCGTCTGGAAAACCATGGTAGCAAGAAAAGAAAAAAAAAAACAAACAAAACAAAACACACAATCTCTCTCTCTCTCTCTCTCTCTCTCTCTCTCTCTTTTCTCTTTCCTCATGTATATATACATCCATTTTATTATAGTGTTATTTTCTTTTGTTTTTCTATATATATATATACACTCCATCTATCAGCACTTTTGTTTTGGGGAGTTTGCATTTGTGGTGATCATTATTCTCTAGTTTGTTAGAGCGTTTTTTCTTTCCCTATCTAGGTCTATATCTCTATGTATTTTTCCTTCATTGGTTGCTTTTCATTTTTGTTTTGTCTTCAATCTCACATTACTAATGATAAATTTTTCATTTTGTTAGTATGGGAGAGAAGTATTACAGAGTCTTTTATTGACATCATCCCTCAAGAATTGATTGAAGACATCATTGCATATATTGCTTCAACATCTTCTAGATCTCTTCATGATCTCAAAAATATTACGTGGTGGTAATTTTATTAATTATTCATAGCATAAAAGCCATAGTTGCTTCTTTGAATTATGAGTGTATATATACATATATCTTTTGAGGTTGTAAGAGTTTTTATGTAGCATCGAAAGAGTACGTAAAGTTGGAGCGGATTAATCTTGGGTTGATAATTTATGGTATCTTGACATGAAGGAGTATATTAGTGTTCTTCAAAAATTGTGCCCCGAGCAAGACAATTTGGAAGCTTGTTTGAGTGACTTGGATTCTTTGCAAAAGCTTATCTTCCCTTTTTATTGTAGATAAGTTATAGTATTAATATTAACAATATATTTTTGACATTGTTTTTCAGATCGTTGTATGAAGTTGAAAATGGATTCGAGGCGTCAATATCTAACAAATCTGACTTTTAAAGGTCATTTACTTACTTTGGGTATGTAGGGGGAATTATTTTGTGTACGAAAATCGGGGGAACACGTCCTTACCGGCATGATAATGCTCGACATGGTTGCTCTTTGGAAGAGTTGATCATGGCTCAAAACCATTTGAAAGCAAAAAATCTGGTAATTATATAATAAATAATTGCGGATGATACTGCAGACAGATTATTTAGAGATATCGGTATGGAGTATAGAATGTAAATGGATAGAAAAAGAAGGATGGGAGTGTGAGGAGCCATTTGTGTGGTCGAAAAAAATAGATGATGTCCTTTGTAATGAATGGTTAGGTGAAGATGGATTAGTCGAGGAGGTTTTGTAGTCAAGTTTGTCAGATGGAAATATGAATTTAATATGTTTCTGACATACGTAATGGATTTTTATGCAGTAATGGAATTTTTGAGCAATGCTTAAAATTTCATTGTTTTGATTCATTTATTTGTTTAGTAATTTATTTATTTATTGAAAAATAAGTTTTGACTTGGGCTAACATGTTTTTCTGACTTCCAAATTTTTCAAATTTCTCATTGATGATGGATTCTTCTAATATTTCATCTTTTACCCGATAAAATAGTTATGATGATTTTTCACATAATGTGATGGAGATGATAAATTATCTGTTTGTCATTATATGATGGTTGTAAAAATGACTAAATTCTTTATGGTTTTTGCATGGAGTCTTATTCTATGTATTTAACATAATAACAATAATTCTAAAAATTGAGCAACGATCAACATGCTCTAAATGGCAATGAGTTAGGCTCAAATTTCATCAATTGATTTTAACATAATAATTTTTTTAAAAGGTTAGACCAGAAACAAAGTTAGGTTCCCATCCCTTCAAGACTCATCAATCCATTTCAATGCAATCTATCATAATAAAATTTTCAAATAAAAAAATTCAAAATCCATGCACCAAATGGAGTTCGAAGGCTTTAGGGGGATAAACTTTATATGTATGTATATGTATGTATATGTGTGTATATATATATATATATATATATATATGTCCAAAATCTCATTTGGAAAGGTTTAAATGAGAGTGTAAGGGCTATTGAGTAATTTTATTTTGTTAGTTTAATCAATCTTGAAAGTCCAAATGTTACCATGTTTGATGTTGATGCAAGAGAATTTACTCTCAATATATATAAAGGATGTTTCTATAAAATCATATATTTACATATATAATAACATTTGTAAAATAAAATAAACCTTAATCATGTTCTCTCCCCAAACATGAGATTACTAATTAATATTTTTCAATTAATATTAATGATAATAACAATAATTATTATAATTTAAAAACTGAATCTTAACCTCCGGCCGTCCCTTCCATCATTCGATGCGCCATCTCTCCCAGCGAGGCGGATGAGTAGAGGGGCGTTAGCGTGGCGTTGAAGAGTCTTGCGAGGGATAAAAGCGGTGATCGAGCGAAGAATCCAGCGCATAGCGGAGGCGAGGAAATGAAGGTGCGGGCAAGAGAATTTGCTACGCCATCTCTCACAGTAAGGGGATGGATTCGCTGTACCAACACTTTACGATGAGGAATGAAGAGAACCAAAGATGGAGAAAGCAAAGAACTTGGGATGTCATTATCTAAGTTTATGGCGAGCAAAAATCATTATCTAAGTTCATGGCGAAGAGCAAGACAAGCTGATTCGAGTTTTTATATTGAAATTTTTAAATGCATATCTTTTTGTCTATTTGCATTATAGTATGCAACCATTAATTATCAACTTCTTGTATTAATTACTTTCATTACATATATTAATTGAGTGTATATGAAAGAATATGCTACCTAATAAACCATTTGAGAATTAATGGTACTTGTGTTTTATATATATATATATATATATATAATGATAGCTATCACTGAGAGGTTTTTGATGATCAAACTATATTTCTATTAAATTTACTCATTTTATTCATAACAAAACTCTCTTTAATTATTTCATCATTTTTCATAGCAAAGCTTTCATCTTGCAATACATCATTAGAAGTGATGAACAACATACTCATTACAGTACTAAAGATGAAGGTAATGCATTCGATTGACAAAAAGCTACGTAAAATGGTGGTAATATTGATCCAATCATAAAATCATCTCTATCAACTAAATGATCATGATCATCATTAATCTCCAAGTTATCTTCAGAATAATATTCCTTCTCTTTTTCTGAAGGAAGAGGTGATGGAGGTGGTGATGGATGTGGTGGAGAAGGCATAGTGAGAAACTCATAGCAAAAATTGAGTCACGAGCTTTCTTGATACACTCTAAAGGTGATTGATGACATGTCCATAAGCCATTCTTTGCTTCTTACAGTGTATCAAATGTGCCTAACCAATGTCTAGTAGAAGGGTTTCTAATCTCTAGCCGCATGCGTCCGATGGTCTCAGCCCGTACTCCTAAGTACCCGTCGATGCTCTACGTCGTCTTCTCACGATAGTGGGGGTAAGATGATGCATGTAAGTCAAGCATGTCTATAGATGTGTAATGCTAATTGTTGCAAGATTGTTTTAGTATCTTATCTCTATATAGAATAGTTGAGATTGAATTATATATATATATATATTGGAGAAAAGAATTGAATTAGGGTTACTGTGAGAGTAATATAGGTTGTGTTGGAGATGTTATCACAGGTGATCAACTGCATAGATGTCCTTATATTTGTAATCTAAAGGTTTGTTCTTGGATTATGAGATCAATTTTTATTTATTATCATTATGATAGAAAGGTTTAATGGGGAGTAGGTTCAATACAACAAAAGAATATTAAAATTAATAATAATAACATAAGTTATTTTCATACAGCTTTTTAAACCCCAAACCTAATCAAAAAGCTCCAAATGACATGGAAGGGATTTAAGGGATTAACTATGTCGTTGATCTTCTAGATCTTCTTCTTTGGTGATAGGTAACTGATGCATTGGAAGTCAGAATCGTCCATAAATATGTAATGTTAGTATTGCATGATTGTTTTGTATCTTATCTCTTTATATATAGTTTTATGCACATATATATGTATGTATATATATATAGTTTTGGAAAAACAATTAAATTAGAAGGGTTCTGCAGAGTAATGTAGGGTGTTGGTAGGTTTGACTATATGTAACAATATTGATTGTATTGGGTTGTTTTGTCTCTTATCTCTCTATATATAGTTATATGCGATCATATATGTATATATATTTGAGTTGGAAAAACAATTGAATTAGGGGTTTTTCTAGAGTATTGTAGAGTGTTGTTAGGTTGGAATCACAATGAGATGTTTCAACACTTTTGAAGAACATGGCAAATATATCTCAACAAGATTGATCACGATTGTATATAGTGTTAGATCTAGCAGTGATGTTAGAGTGTTCGTTTGGGAGATCTCTTAGGACTTTCTCAAGTTTTGTTTGTTTGTTTTGTTTGTGGTGGTTGGGATAGCCATTACTACCTCACAAATGTATATATAGAAAGATGAGTTGTTTTGTCTTGTTTTTCTTTGGTTATTGTTGTATGTTTTAAAATGCATTATATATATATTTTTGTCAAAGATAGTGATCATGTTTTGTTAGATTTTCTTAAAAGAAGAGTAGATTTGTTTTATATTTGAGTTGATATATATATATATATATATATATGTATATTGGAGAAAAGGAGTGAATTAGGGGTTACGTAGAGTAATATAGGTGTTGTTGGGATGTCATCTGGCGGTCACTATAGACGTCTTTATATTTGTAATCTAAGACCGTTTCTTGAATTATCAGTTCAATTTTGTTTATTATCATTATGATAGAAAGTTTAATGGAAATAGGTTCAGTACAACAAAATAATATTAAATTCCCACCAATCAGAAACATCTCAAATGACATGAAAGGATTTAAGGGGATCGAAATGTTAATCATCTAAGATCTTCTTCTTTGGTGATAGGGTAGTTTTGATCTCTTTATATATACTTTTTATGCAATCATATATGCATAATATATATATATATATATATTAGTTTGGAAAAACAATTACATTAGTGGTTTTATTAAATTATTCAAGTGGCAGGATTAGTGTTACACTCTCAAAAAACAATTAAACAAAATTAGAAAAACCAAAAATCATCTATTAATATGATATATATGCATATATAAATATAGGTATGATTTTTGTTTATGTTAATTTTGTTTTCATTTTTTCCATTTTTTTTTAAGTATATATAAATATAGGCATGATTTTGTCTATTTTCATTTTATTTTTACTTTTTCAATTCTTTTCATATATATATATATGTGTGTGTGTGTGTGTGTGTGTGTGTGTTTCAGTCGAAGGGGAACATTATTCAGCGGGCGGGATTAGTGGCACGCTTGAGGCGTAGGGGGCGGAGGAGGTAGCATCATTGAGGGGTAGGGTTAGGGTTCCCAAAAAAAAAAAACAATCACTAATAAAACCCTTTTGATTTGATGGTATACTTATCCACAGGAGTAGAGAAATAGGTGTCAGATAGTGTTCTTAATATTATATTGTTGTCGGTTTTTTATTGGCCAGTTGGCTAACAATGGAGAGTCCGGAAAAATGGTTTTACTTTATTTGCAAAACCTAACATGATTTGGTAGGATAAATCAAAGCCAAGTAATGACCGGGTATGCTTACTCATGGGTATTCTTCATAGTATATTGTTGTTGCCTTCTCATTGGCCCATTGACTAACAATGGGGAATCAAGAAGGATATTAAAGTGAGCTAGCAGAGGTATTAATGATAAAGGAAATCAACAAAGACAAACTCTCAAGGAATAGTGATTTTCGATATATATATATATATATATATATATATATGTATGTATATATATATATGCTTTTGATTTGAGAAATGCATGTATATAAAAGCGTGATAGTAGATGATGAGAGAGATGATAGAAGATGGAG